>NC_061853.1:33047500-33052500 GCF_019202785.1 Penaeus chinensis
GCATGATCACCATAAACATCATCAAACAATGATCAATTGGCCACAACATGACACTTCAGATTATATCCCAGCAGAGGACAAACTCCAAGCATTCTCCTGAACGTTCTCTAACTCACATGCACGAAACACACACATACGAAAACGTTTCTCTATACCTTACCTAATTCAACATATCTCTTTGGCATGACACTGTTGCGCCAGGAGGCATGGGTGACCAACGCCATGGCAGTCACCCCCGCCCACACCAACACCATATGAGCGGACATTGTGCTACGCGCTCCCTTACTGCAGTCTCTTCTCTCACTCTCGCCGTCCTGTTGCAGGTCTTGCAGGTTGCAACTTCCTCAAAAATATGGATTATCGATGATGGTGACGATCCAACTTTTTCTTTTGGATTTGAAGCAGATTTTCCAGCGATGTTATTATTTTCCGGTGGGTATTAGAGGTAAATTTCTATGGCAACAAATGCTTGTTTTGTTTTTATTTTCTCTTCACATTCAATAACACACACAAGTGCCGTTGAGGTTTAATAAGAACTAAAATACACTTATTTCTTCTTCCAGCCACTTTAGTGCTGTCGTACGTACTGATAAAAAGCCTTGACTAGATACCACAAGTCAGTTCTCCTTAGAGCATACCCATTTTGAGGGAAATCGATATGGCACGTGTTATAATGTATCACTTCAGAGGATCCCTTGTCCTCGCTTACTTATGATCTAGAATGATTTAATTTTGGTATGACAACACCAATGTTCACTCAAGTTCCACTTAGTGTTTTCGAATAATCTGTTTTTGAATGTAAATCGACCAGGAACAAGCGGTACCAACGTAAATGGGGGAGGGGGGGGACCCCTTCTGACACGCTCTTTTTTTCCTCTCTCTCTATTTATCTTCTCTTGTTACTAATGAATATCCACCATTCCTATTCCTTATAAACTCCAAACTTCACTTCTTTCAGCCGATAATGTACACAAAACACGCACTATCAATAAGCCATGGAAGACGTGGCCATAGTAAATAAAAAAAAACAGACGGAGAGAGATTTTCGTGTAGAGGAAAAGAAAGGTTTGAGAAAAGAGGGAATCGGTGGCTACTAAAAGAAAAGCGACTCGGGGACTACACAGATATGCGACTTGGGGACTACTAGACACTCGCTCGGCACAAGAGGGCTGGCCGGAGTCCCCTCACCGTCCTTCGCTTCTCTCATGGCCTGGACGCTTGTCTCTCTCTCTTCTCTTTCTTAATCCTTTCTTTCTAGTCTATCCTTGGGGTTGACGTCACTCGCACAGTATCGTAAATACAATGGAATGGGACTATTGGTTTTACGTCATCGTTCGATCAAAAAAAGCACTACGCCACACTGCCGAAGAGGAGGAGCGCGCACATTCTCACCTCACCACGTCTCTAACACGACTGCCCGAGATGTTTACAAAATCGATGCCGAATCGTCGTGACGTCATCAAACGACTCGCGCTGCCACCTATCGGCCGTGAGACGAACCAGCGCGTTAGGGTTCCCCCCCTCTTTTATTCCATTATAAAAATGTTTTCGTCCTCATGTCTCATTTTTAGGATTCCTGCTTGGGATTCGCTTACTTGTTATATGGGTTACTGTAAGTGTTACACCCTATTAAGGAGCTGTTTTCCCGAAGGAGGAGGAGGGAAGTTATACTTTGGTACGGCGAAACTACAAGAAAAGTCGTTATTAGGCCTTTGTATAACACCGCCGTCAAAAAGCCGAACATTAAAATGGTCACAGCGTTACAACCCACTTAAGTATACCATTAAAGCTATCGAAACACTGAAAAATTAACTGCGTAGCGATACATAAACCATCAGTCCACGTGATTGAGGATTCGATCGTGCTTTAATAGAACCAAATACTCTCATGTTTACAAAAGACAAACCTCTCAAATAGTTCTAATCCATTTATACAAGACTTTGGAGAATTTAGAAGGCAATCAAACGCGCGAGGAATTTGTCACGGAGAGGTTCATAGCTTCATAACTAGCGTTTGTTCTAATTAGAGAATGCTCGTTTGGTAAACTGACGCGACGATATTATACTGATTTAGAGACGAACTTCATGTAATTATGATTTTCACGAAATTACAGAAACTTGTCACAGTTCCTTCTTGACTCACCGTGTTGACAAAATATTTGAATGACTGACTATATACACGAGGGAATGTAAATTAAAATATATATATATATGACATTAAAAAAACTAATACTACTTATGCGACTGCGATGTATTTCATATCTACATTTCTCTTTAATACAGATCTTTTATAAGATCCTTGGCTTAAAAGGTTACATATCCTGCTGAAGAAATAATTAGATGGCAATAAAGCAAGCAAAGATTAGAAATTATTATAAAAGTAATAATGACATTAATAATAAGAACATTAATAATAATTATGATAATAGTAATGACAATAACAACAGTCATAATAAGGGTGATAATGATAATAATAATAATAATGATGATAGAAATACTATTACTATCACGACTTATGATAATAATGTTAATAATAAGAAGAACGATAATAATAATGATAATAATAGTAAAAACGACGATGATAATAATGATGATACCAGCAATGATAATAACAATAATTATGAAAACAACAATATTAACAATAATAATAACAATGATAATGATCATGACCATGATTATGATGATAATAACAACAAGAACAATAACATTTACAATAATAATAATGATAATAATAATAAATAATGATAATAGTTGAAATAATAATAATAATAAGGATAATAACTGAAATAATAATAATAATAATACGGATGGTAATAATAATAGTGATAATAACAGAAACAGTGATAATAATAAGAGTCATGATAATGATAAGATAATAAAAGTAATAATAATGATAATGATAATAAAAATGATAATAAAAAAAGGTAATAAAGGAAATAATAACACTAATGATAATAATAACAACGGTGATGATAATAATGATTATAATGATAATAATGACAGCAATAATAATGATATTATTATTAGTAGTAATGATAATAACGATAATAATACTGCTATTAGCATCAATAACGATAATTACAATGATAATAATTATAATGATAATAATGATGGTAATGATAATAATAATAACAGTAACATAAGGATAATAATGAAAACAATAATGATAATAGTAAAGGTAATGATGATAATGGTAATGGTAATAATAATAACAATAATAATTATTACAATAATATTGATAATAATAATAATTACAATATCAATGATAATACTAATAATGATAATTACAACAATGATGATAATAATAATAGTAATGATAATAATAATAATAATAATTATTATTATTATTATTATTATAATAATGGTAATAAGAATCATAATATCAGTAATGATGATAATAACAACAACAATAATGATGATGGTAATGGATGATGATAACAATAATTATGATAATAATAATGATGTTAACAATAATACTAGTTATAATTATAGTGATAATAATAGTAATAATGATAATAATAATAATAATAATAATAATAATAATAATAATAATAAAACTAATGGTAATAATTTTAGTAATGATGACAGGAATACTATTAGTTGTAAATGATAATGATAATCATATTAGAAATAATAATAATGATAATATTAATAGTAATACTACTACTACTAATAATAATAATGATGATGATGATAATAATAATTGTAAAAATAATAATGATAATAATAATAATAATAAATTAATGATGATGATAATGATAATAAAAGTACTATTGATAACAATGATAACACTTTCAATAATCAATAATAATTAGGATTATGATAGTAATTATGATAATAGTAATAATAATAATTATTATTATCATCACTATCATTATTATTATTATATTAGTATAATTATCCGTATCATTATCAACATTATCATTAATGTTGTTATTGTTATTATTATTATCATTAGGATTATTATTATTAGCATTACCATTATCTCACCATTAATATTATTATTATTTTTAGGGTTAGGGTTATCATTATCATTTTTATCATTATCGTTAGTACTAGAATCATTACTATTATTATTATTATTATTATTATCATTATTATTATCATTTTCATTTTCATCATCATTATTATCATTGTTGCTGTTATTGATAATATCTTTATCATTATTATTATCATTAAATAAAGAATGAAAAAATAATAACAATGATAAATATAATAATATAAGGATATAATAAAAATAATAACAATGATAGCAAATAACACTAATTAATAAAACTAATACCAATAATAGTAATCACAATAATAATAATGATAATTTTTATTATTATCATTATAATTATAATTATAATCATTACTACTATTATCTTTATTATGATGATAGCAACAACAACAACAATAATGATAATGACTATGATGATAATAATGATGATAATAATAATGATAAGGATGATAATAATAATAATGATAATAATAACAAAAATAATGATAATAATGATAATGATAATTATAAGGATAATAATAATAATAATAATAATAATAATAATAACAATAATAATGATAACAGCAATAATAATAGTAAAAATATCAATGATAATAATAAAGACAATAATAATAATAATGATGATAATGATAATAATAACATCAATAACAACACCAATATCAATAATAATAATAATGATAATAACAATGATGATAATAATAATAATAATAATAGTAATAATAATGATAATAATAACAATAATAATGAAAATAATAATCATAATGATAATAATAAGGAAATATTAATCATAATACAAATAATAATATTAGTAATGATAATAATAATGAAAATGATAACAAAAACAACAATAATAATAATATTGATGATGATGAGTATTATAGCAAAAACAATTATGACGATAGTAATAGTAGTAATGATAGAAAAGATAATATGAGTAGTAGTAGTATAAATATATAGTAGTAGTAGCAGCAGCAATAGTAAAAATGATGATAATAATAATA
>NC_061853.1:33057500-33060000 GCF_019202785.1 Penaeus chinensis
GATGATGATGATAATAATAATAATAATAACAATAAAATGAAAGTGAAAATGATAACAGCATTAATAACATTAGTAAGGATAATGAAAGTAATAGTAATGATGATATAGATAATAATAACGATAATAATCTTCTTCTTCAAGCTTCTCCCATTTCTGGGGTCGCTGTGGCAGATACGAAAGCCTTCCATATTTTTCTCTCTTGGGTGTCTTCTTCCCTCGCACCCACGGACCGCATGTCTTCCTTGATGTGTCCATCCACCGTTGCTTCGGACGCCCTCTTCCTCTCCTTCCCGGTGGTGCCATGCTCAGCATTCTCTTTCCGATGTAGTTCTCCTCCCTTCGCTTTACATGACCAAACCATCTCAGTCTCGCACTTCTGCACCTCGGTCCGATTTTCGCCACTCCCATTCTCTCTCGGATCTCATCATTTCTCATCCCGTCTCTCATGGTCAAGCCACATGCCCATCTGCACATTTTTATCTCAGCCACCTTCAGTCTCTTTGTCGCCTTCCTCGTTCGGGGTACCGTCTCCAGCCCGTAGAGCATTGCCGGCTGGATCACGGTCCGGTGGATCTTTCCCTTAACTCTGGCTGGGACCCTCTTGTCATACATCACACCGGCCATCTTCTTCCAGTTGTTCCATCCTGGTTGGATCCTTCAAGCACATGTACTCCGTCTTCGCTCTTGATACATTCATTCCTCTCTTCTCCAGTCTATCGCTCCACCTTTCCAGGTCCTCCTCTATCTCGATTTTCTCTTCGCAGCAAAGCACCACATCGTCAGCAAACATCATGTGCCAAGGAGCCTCTTTCCTGATGCTCTCTGTGAGGGTGTCCATGATGATGGCAAATAGGAACAGGCTCAACGCTGACCCCTGATGTAACCCCACTTCTACCTTGAAAGGCTGTGTTGTTCCCGCTATGCACCAGACCATTGTCTCGCTCTCTTTGTACATATCTTGAACTATACGGATGCACTTCTCTGGGATGTTCTTTTCTCGCATGCACCAATACAGTTCCTCCCGCGGCACTCTATCGTAGGCCTTCTCCAGGTCGATTAACACGCCATGCAGATCTTTGCGGCCCTCTCTGTACTTCTCCTGCACTTGTCTCAATAATAATAATGATAATAATAAGAGTAATAATAGTAATAATAAGGATAATGAAGGAAATGATAATGATAATACGGATGGTGAAAATAATTGCAATAATAATGATGATAATGATAATAATAAAAATAACATTAATAAAAATAATAATAACTATAATTATAATGATAATGAGGATGAATAATAATAACAATAGTAATAACGACAATGATATTAAAATAGATATGATAATAACAGTAATAGTTATGATAATAACAATAATGGCAATAGTATCAATAATGATACTAATGTTAATATTATCAATAATAATAATGGTAAGAATAATGAAATAATAATCATAATGAAAACAATAACAATAACGATGATTATAATGAAATAATTATAATGACAATGGAAATAATAACAATAATGATAATTATTATGATAATGATAATGATAACAACAACAATAATATTAGTGATAATATAAACGTTAACATCAATAATAATGATATTAATAATTATAATAATAATATAGTTATTAAAAATAATTATAATAACAATAATATTAATATTACAACAACAATAATGATAAAAGTAAAGATAAAGATTCTTATAATGTTAATGATACAAATGATAATATTGCTATCATAACAATATGAATCAGACATCTAACAACTGTAATCAGAAATAAAGGTAATAATGATAATAATTAACAAATAATAATAATGTTAATCATCACTAATACTAGCAATAGTAACATAAATGTTGATAATAATGATGACAATGATAACAGATATAACTCTATTATTATTGATAACAATAATGATTGACCTCAAGAAGGCGTTTAACTCGGTGCATCGAGAATCGCTATGGGAGATCCTGAGACAAAGAGGAATTCCGACACGGATTATTGGCCTAATAGCAAGCCTACATGCCGGTGCTGAAATTGCTGTAAAGTGTGGTGGGGGCCTGTCGAGCTTCTTCCCTGTCAATTCAGGGGTGAGGCAAGGCTGTGTCCTTGCACCGACACTTTTCAACACCTGTATGAACAGGATAATGGGCAGAGCTACTATTCAAAGTCAGAGTGGTGCAATATTGGGTAATATCTAGGTCTCAGACCATGATTTTGCCGATGATGTTACTATCCTATCTGAATCTCTGGAATCACTGGTGGCGGCTCTTGATGCATTTAGCAAAGTCCTTGGGCCTAGAGGTCTCCTGGACCAAGACCAATATTCAAGACTTTTAGGCCTGTTAGGGGAACGCATTCAGTCGGTCCATGCTTGCAGTGAGGACGTTGAAGTTACAGAGAACTTTGCAGACCTTGATAACGTAGTCCATATCTCTGGGCTGTCAGACAAAACAGTCAGTAGACGGATTGGTCTGGCAGCAGGATCCATCTACAAGAGCA
>NC_061853.1:33065000-33075000 GCF_019202785.1 Penaeus chinensis
CTTCTCTCTTCTCTCTTCTCTCTTCTCTCTTCTCTCTCCTCTCTCCTCTCTCCTCTCTTCTCTCTTCTCTCTTCTCTCTTCTCTCTTCTCTCTTCTCTCTTCTCTCTTCTCTCTCCTCTCTCCTCTCTCCTCTCTCCTCTCTCCTCTCTCCTCTCTCCTCTCTCCTCTCTCCTCTCTCCTCTCTCCTCTCCCCTCTCTCCTCTCTCCTCTCTCCTCTCCCCTCTCCCCTCTCCCCTCTCCCCTCTCCCCTCTCTCCTCTCTCCTCTCTCCTCTCTCCTCTCTCCTCTCTCATCTCTCATCTCTTTCTCTCGCTAGCTTTTACAGATTCTTCCTCAATTTGTATTAATGTTAAAGTGTATTTGTAATCGACATGCATGCGTTTTTTCTACATGTTGCGCTTGCCTTTCTAAACTCTTGAAGCACCAAACTGTCCAACAGTTCTCGCACACAGTTTGAGGTACGTCGATTATCATAACCAGCACGGAACTCCCCAGGTAGAAAGGACATGTCCCTCACCTTTTTATGAGAGGTGATTGTACAAGATTATCTACGTTGTTTTGGTGCTAATTATACAAATAGTGCAATGTATCCCTCCCAAGGCGTCAAAATGATCCAATAAATATGTTTTTAAGCTTTTGTCTCGCCCCTCTCTTTTAAGAAATCCTAAATTCTCCCCTGTGGGCCCACTATCTATGGAGCTATGTGCAGTTCATCCCTGGAAGTGCAGAGACAAAAGCATACACTAAAGAACGCATAATTATTTTACAGCAGTTCTTTAAGATATAAAGAAATGAAATAGTCGAGTTAAACCGTATGTTCGCGTAAGGGAATTATAAACGCATATCATCTGTCTGTGTACTTAGCATAATGCTTAAAAAGAAGTCTACTGCATTTATCAGAGTTCCTAACACTGCACAAATACGAAGTATTCTTGTCATGTAAATCCGTTTTGAGACGATATTCGTGTAACTGAAATTGCACAGATCACAGCAATGTTTAATGCTAACAGGGATGGAATACGTTACCTTGAATTGACCCGAAAACCTTTTAGAACGTAATAAAACTTCATTAAACCCATTAACAAAACTGTAAAAAAAAAAGTAAAACAAGATTTCGGCTAATGTCAAACGTAACGTCATTATCTATTTTCTTTTGACATGTCTTTTTCCGGAGCTCGAGATCACAGGGAATACGTAGTTATTTTGAATCACAGGAAAGTGTTGGCGTCCGACAGTACACTTAACTTTTTTTTATTTTTAATTACTTCGACCTGACTAAGTGATCGTTTACATTTTTTATACTTGAGTTTTGGTGTAGTTATATTATTTCTTATGTCTGGGCACTTATATGGCGAGATGATTATCATAGTGATGCGTCCTTTTTAAGGTAGTTCAGATGCTTTGATTTCGTTTTTATATATTTCTTCCTGAAGTACATAAGAGGGATCATCATCAAACACACACACATACACACATATATATAAATAAATATATATATGTATATACACATATATCTATATAAAATATATATTCATATATAAATATATATTTATATATACATATTTATATGTATATATATAATTCATATATATATGCACATATATATATATATATATATATATATATATATATATGAATTATATATATACATATTTATATATAAATGTATACACATATTTATACATATATATTATGTATATGTATATGTATATTATATGTATGTATATATATACATATATATATTCCTATATACACATAGATATCTATACAAAATATATATTTATATATAAATATATATAAGATATAAATATATATATTTATATACATAATTCATATATATATGCATATATATAAATATATATGAATTATATATATATATACATATTCATATATATAGATATATACACATATATATGTGTATATATATGTATACATATATATATATATATATATATATATATTAAAATGGTAAAACACTACCGTGTTGATACTATGGTAGAAAAATCCACAATGCACAAACTAGAGTTATTTAAAACGAGACAAGTTTCGAAATTCTCCTGGATTTCATCTTCAGGTCTGAAGGCGATGGAGAAAAGAGGGAATATTAAAACAGAAAGGAGAGGCAGGACGGGGCAGGTGAGGAAAGGTGCACAGATCTGTGACGCACCCTCTTGCTGCCTGGCGAAGTCCCTCGCTCTACTTCTTGACACTAAGGTCCCGCTTGATGATCCCGCTTTCCTACAGAGGAGGCTCCCCGCCGAGGATCCTCATCTTCCTCCAGCTGATTCGTCTGTGTGTGGAATCTCATTCCTTTGCCCTTGAGGGTCGCTTCTACTCTCAGATGTTCAGTGTTGACATGGCCTTTTCCCTCTCTCCACTCTTGGCAAACCTGTTCATGGAATTCTTCGAGTCTGAGCTTCTCTCTTCCATCTCCCTTCGTCCTTCGGTTTGGCTGAGGTAAGTGGACTGCGTCTTTGCTCTCTGGCCTCATGACCCTGCCCTATTTCCTGACGAAGTTGAACTCATTTTCTTCCTCCATCCATTTTAAGGTGTTATGGGAGGTTGACAACAAACTCCCTTTCTTGGACACCCTAGTTCATGGCTCTGCTGACCACTTCTACATATTCAGGAAGCCTATGCGGCATGTACATACACTTCTCGTACCATCCTCTCCATGTAAAGAGAGGTGTTGCCACCTCGCTGTTCCTCCGTGCCCTCCGCGTCTGTAAAACCCAGTACCAGGTGAACACTCCCCGTCGCAACCTGGTCCACCTTAGCCCTCCCTCAACCTCAAAGATGGGCACCTATACCGTTCCTTGTGCCTCTTGCGATAAACAATACTTTGACGAGACGGGCGCCAGTCTCACTAAGCGTCTGTCACAACATAAATACGCTGTGTCCAGGGGATATCTTCCGCCATCAGTGGAACACAGGACATCAGATGGATTGGTCAGCCGCGAATATCGTTTTTCCTTCCACTAGTGTCCACTCCCGCAGACTGCTGCCTAAATTTCAAGTTGAACAACGGCTTTTCTCCTTCCGACAGCCTCCTCTCTTCTCCCATCCTCCGCATTCTCCCTTATGCCGGCTACCCTTCGCATAAGCCGTCTGATTCTTCGGCCTGATCTGACCTTCCTACACTTCGCTTTCTCTCTTATATACTCATATCCTCTACCCTTCCCCTTCAGACCTGAAGATGGAATCCAGGAGAATTTCAAAACTTTATGTAAATATACATATATATATATATATATATATATATATACACACACACACAAACACACATATGACTGCCGCGATGGTCCAGTGGTCAGAGCACTGGACTCCGACCCTCGTAGTCCCCGAGTTCCATTCCTCGCCGCGGTAGTCGTAAAATGCCTGCGTTCTATTGTTGGTTCTAGCCCGAGAAAACGACATATCGTCTTGAGAAGTCAAACGCAGGTGTCGTAGGGGAAGTCGCCACCGTGGTACAGGTGTTAGCGCGCAGAACCGCGGTTGATTGGGAAGGGCATCCAACCAGGCAAGGGTGACACTGCCATATAATCTCTCAATTTATATACTATATATATACACTTTATATATATATATATATATTATATATATATAAATAATAATGATAATAATTATAATATATATATACATATATATATATAGTATATTAATTATATATATATAAATATATATATATAGTATATGAATTATATATATATAAATATATATATATACACATACATATTATATATAATTCATATACTATATATATATATGTATATATATTAGTATATATACATATAGTATATATTTAGTATAGTATATATATACATATATATGTATATATATATTCATATATATACATATATATGTATATATATTCATATATATGTATATATATGTATATATATGTATATATATGTATAAATATGTATATATATATGTATATATATTATACACACACATATATACATATATACATATATATAGATATATATATATGTATATATACATTATACATATATACTATATAGATATATTTATATATTTTTATTTATTTATATACTTTGATGAACCGCGTTCATGTTGACAAATGTATAAAAGGTATGAATGAGAATGAATATCTTCACAATACAAGAGATGTATTTGACCGGTTTCGACTTTGTTTTCGTCAGAAATATATATATACTATATATATTTTATATGAATAAATAAATTATATATATATAGTATATATATACTATATATATTTATATACTATATATATACACACTTTATTTCTGACGAAGACAAAGTCGAAACCGGTCAAATACATCTCTTGTATTGTGAAGATATTCATTCTCATTCATACCTTTTATACAATTATATACTTTATATACTTTATATATATATATATATAGTATATATATACTAAATATATATAGTATATCAATAAATAAAAATATATAAATATATATATAGTATATCAATAAATAAAAATATATAAATATATATATAGTATATATACACTATATATATAGAATATATAAATATAGTATATATATACTATAAATATTTATATACTATATATATAAATAGTTTATAATATATAATATATATATTATATACAAACATATATATATATATATATATATATATATACACACTATATATATACATATATATATATGTATATATAGTATATATAAGAATATAAAAATAATAATAATAATAATATATATATACATATCTATATATATATAGTATATGAATTATATGTATATATTATATATAATGCATATAGTATATAAATATGTATATATATATATATATTAGTATATATATAGTATATATATATATACTATATATATATTTATTATATATATATACTATATGTATATAATATATATATATATATATATATATTTACTATATATATATAGAACTATATATATATACTATATATATACTTTATATATATACTATATATATATATATAACTATATATATAGTATATATATACTATATATATAAATATATATATATATATATAAACTATATATATACTATATATATATGTATATATATATAAACTATAGATATAAACTATAATTATAAACTAAACTATATATAAACTATATATATATTATATCTATACTATATCTATACTATATATATACTATATATATACTATATATATACTATATATATACCATATATATACTATATATATACTATATGTATATACTATATATATACTATATGTATATACTATATGTATATACTATATATATACTATATATACTATATATATATACTATATATATATACTATATATGTATATATATATACTAAATATATATATGTATACTATATATATATGTATACTATGTATATACTATATATACTATATATATATATATATATATATATAATATATATATTCTATATATATATACTATATATATATATATATATATATGTATATATATACTATATATATATGTATATATATATACTATATATATATATATGTATATATATACTATATATATATATATATATATATATATATATATATATATATATATATATATATATATATATATCCCAATGCCGCCGGGGAAAATGAAAAAAAAATGGGGAAAATGCTGTGACTATTTTCTATATTTTTTGTGAAATGTCTGCCCATAGCGCTTAGCCACAAGGGAGTCGATTAGTAGACCTTGTGACCGTACCTGATATGAATTGGAGGGAAAAACGTATTTTACTAGTGCTATGAATACCGATGGTGTTTGCCAGTTTGGGATTGCCAGTAAGCGCTCCTGCCGCCATGGTGTAAGCATTTCGCATAGCCTCTTTACCAGCACGGCGGCTGTTGTGGGCGGTCCATGTCTCAGGAATTGTGTATGGTTACAATTTTCTAGGTAGTGGACTAGTGTGGCGTTCGGCTCGCCGCAGTGCTTGCAGCACCATTCATCGCGTTCGATTGTTGGGATAATCTGCCATGCACAGTGGTAACCTAGGCGCATTCTGTGAAGAATGACTTCGGTACCTCTGTTGCTTACTTCAGAGAGTGCCAGTGGTTCAGAGCCTGTGGCGTCTGAGTACCAGCTGGCCGAGGGGGAGGTTCTCGTTTCCTCTCTGTGGAGCTGCCGTAGGAAGGTACGACCGACCAAGGCACACTTCTCCATAAGTAATTTTCGGCTCGGTTTTATCGTCATGGGATTTGGGGGCATACCCCTGCCAGCGGCGGCTAGTCTGTCAGCAAGCTCGTTCCCTCTGATGCCGATGTGGCTTGGGACCCAATTGATGATAATTCTTCTACCCTGAGCAAGAATTCTCTGTGCCATTGTGAGAATCGTGGTCAGTAGGTAGATGTTGTCTGTGGGTGAGCTGTGCTGAAGACAGTCAATGGCTGCCCTGGAGTCTGTGTGTATGACCACGTGTCCTTCCCTTAGGGACGCGTGGCCTAGGGCTCCCATGATTGCAACTGCCTCTGCCTGTAGCGAGGAGGCGTTGTCTGTTACCCTCATGGATCGCGTGGCATCCCTAGCTGCAAAGCCGGCGCCTGCAGTGTGGCTCAAGGGATCGACCGATCCATCCGTGTAGTATGTTCTACTACCCGGAGGAGTGATGGCTGCAATGACCCTGTGGGCTTCTGCCTTTAGGCTAGGCATGGGGTATAGGCTCTTTTTCATTGACAGGTTCATTATGTTGAACTCTATCAGGCTCAGTGCCCACGGCGGGGCTTCGGCAAAGTCGGGGTGGGGGGAGTCCATGCCCTTAGCAAGAAGCTGTTCTTTGAGCTGATGGCGTATCAACACCCTGGCTGTATGAGACAGCCAGGAGTTGTTTGCAACGAGCTCGTTGTCTTGTTCGAGGCATCTGACTAATTTTTGTCTTAGGCTTGTGTTCCTGGGAGCCTGGATGACCTTTGACAGAAATTGTGTTGCCGTTAGATCGATTCGTGAGTCCAGGGGGAGAAGGTTTGCCTCCATCAGGAGGTTGAGAACCTTCGTCCACCTCGGGGCACCCAGAATGATCCTGGCAGCTTCATTTTGGACTGTTTCTAATTTGTCTGTGTGCTTTTTCTTTGCAGCAATTAGAGCGACTGAGGCATAGTCCACAATGGGCCGGACAGCATGTACATAGAATGATCTTAGTACTTTGTGTCTGGCCCCTATGCGTCTCCCAGTCATTGCTCTCATGACAGACAGTCTTGCTTTGGTTCGGTCAACCAGGTACTGGACCTCCTTATGGAAGGAGAGGGTCCGGTCTATCCTTACCCCAAGGTATAGGTAGTCCTTGACCCATTCTAATTCCACTCCCTGGATTTTCAGTCTTGTGCCTCGAACTCTCTGTCTCAAAGCCATGGCTTTGGATTTGGCAGCAGAGATCTTTAGTCCCGTCCTACAACACTCCTCTGACACGAGGTCCAGACAACGCTGGGCTTTATTCTGGCTGCGTGGTCCAGTGGAGGTGATAGCGAGATCGTCTGCATACGAGATGATCTGGCACCCCACTGGGAGGTTTATGTTGAGGATGCACGACATTAAAGTGTTGAATAGGGCTGGACTGAGAACCCCACCCTGTGGCGTTCCATTTTCGAGCGGCATGTGCTGCGATAGGTGACCCTGGAATTTGACATTGGCAGTCCTGTTCCTGAAGTAGTCACCTATCCAAGCCAAGAGCTTTCCTCTGATTCCCTTCTGGATCAGGCTTTCCTGAATGGCAAGCGGACTTGCCAGTTCAAAAGCCTTCTCCAGGTCAAGGAATACCACCACAGCTGGGCCCTTGCTGATTGTGCTTAAGAGCGTGGCTAAGCTGTGTGCTGTGCCCATGCCCCTTGTGAACCCGTGAAGGTGTTCGTGCGGGGGTCCCGTTTTCCATTGAAGCCGGTTTAGTACCATCCTCTCAGCCGTCTTGGCCAGGCAGCTGAGCAGAGAGATGGGGCGGTACTTCCCCGGCTCCTTTGGTTTTGGGACGGGAACTATGGTAGCCCTCTTCCAACTCTGGGGTAGAGTGGAAGTTTCCCAGGACTTGTTGATGAGTTGCAAGAGTGCACGCTCACCTGCTAGTCCTAGGTGGGAGATAATGGGGTACGAGATCCCATCAGAGCCCGGGGCTGTGTTGGAACTGGTTTTATAGGCTTTCCTTAGTTCCCTCAGAGAAAAGATAACGTCTGAGTTATCGGGTTCGGCTGCCCTTTCTCTGATCTGAGCGTGTCTGTCTGGCTGTAGACGCTCTTGTCTTGCCCTCAGCTCGGCTGGCAGACTGTTGCTGCTCGTTCTCGCAGAGAACTCGTGCGCCAGTCTGTTAGCCTCTGCTTGGGGGTCGTGATGGGTGCACCTCGGGGCTGAGCGGCTGGTAGCTCGCTTGACCCGTTGCCACAGCTCTGAAAGGGTGGTTTGGTGGTCGAAGGACTCACACCATTCCAGCCACTTTTCCTGCCTGACTCTGTTGGCAGTTTCCTTGGCATCCGTGACAGCTTCCCTTAGGAGGGATAGGTTGTCAGGGGTTCTTTGCCTTCGGAATAGTTTTCGGCACATGTTCACCCTGTGGTTGACCTCCCTGATCTCGTCATTGAAGTACCAGGCGTCTTTGTGACTTCTGGACCCAGGCCGAGTTTTGGGTATGGTCTGTGAGGCTGCTTCATTAATGGCGTTTAGCAGGCTGGCTTCGAGCACTTCCACATTTTCGCTTTGTGGGGGATTGTTGCATCTCAGACAGAGGGCCAAGGCGTTTTGAAACGCCTGCCAGTTGGCCTTGTCTGTTTTCCATCTTGGATTTGGTCTTAGGATTTCGGCTGGGCCAGCATCCATGAGGGTAGTTATAGTGCCGTAATGGTCACTTGTGACGGTCTCATCGACACACCAGCCAATCCTCCCCACCAGAGTCGCAGTGGCCAGGGTGAGGTCTAGGACCCCTCCTCTGACATGCGTTGGCTCTTGGGTGTTGAGGAGAGCGATCTCAGGGAATGTCTCTAGCACGTCGGCTATGTGATAGCCGGCCGCATCCGGTGCCCGGCAGGGAGCCAGGATGGGGTGGTGTGCATTGAAGTCTCCCCCTATGATCACTCGGTCGTGTGCAGCAGAAGCACAGACCTGGCTGATGTCTAAGCTTTTACAGCGTGGCCGGCTGTACACATTGTACAGTTTGAGGGGCCCCCCGGCCAGGTGAACCTCGACGGCAAGTGATTCAACATCGTCTCCACAGTGCGATGCATCGGCTATTGCGGAGCAGGGGATTGTTGCTCTCACAATGGTGATCAAGCCTCTCTTGCCAGGTGTTCGTGGCAGTGTGAAGGCATGGTACCCTGAGAAGCGAACAGTGTCCACTGTTAATGTCTCCTGGAGCATGACAATGTCAATGTTCCTTGATCGCACTACTGCTTGGAGAAAAGCGTTCTTTGCAGAGAAGCTATTGATGTTCCACTGTAGGATGCTTAGATGGTGTGTCATGATGTTACTCAGTGATAGTTACATCAGAGACATCGTCGGAGTCTGACAACTCCATTGCGAGGTCCTCGCTGGTTGAGGGCTCCTCGTCTGTTGTCAGGCTATCCTTGGGTCCACTGGGGGGTGGAGAGCCTTTGGTAGCTCTGACTTTGGTTGGTTCGACTTTTTTCTCAGGCTTTTTCTTGGCTGGCCTTGCTGGCCTTGCCTGGGCAAGGTCAGCGTGATCTGGCTCTGGCTGCACAGATTCAGCCTGTTTTGGCTCTGCCTGTGAAGGCATGGCCTGGTTTGGAGTGGGGAGGGGAGTCTCGTCCTGGGGTGAGGGTGAGGCTGGTTTTTCTCTAGCCAGCTTTCTTCCCTTCAGGGCTGCGACAGTCTGGGTCATTGCCGTCATGGCGACCGAAACTGCCTTCTCGGCCTCCTCACTCGACCTCCCCAGGGCTGTTGCTACTGCTGTGACAACAGCAGTTAACAGGAGAGTCATATCGTCCTCGTCAAAGAGGAGATGATCATCTGTTGGGGAGGTTTTTGTGGTGCTCTTAGAAACTTTTTTCTTTAGTTTCTTTTTCTGCA
>NC_061853.1:33082500-33087500 GCF_019202785.1 Penaeus chinensis
TGCTTTTTACATTTTTGCCATTTTCCAAGGTCTATATTTGTCATCTGATATGCTGTATTAAGATGGCAATAGAATGCTTTCCTCATACAGATTCCATATCTCCTCTCTAGGTAGTCTATAACTGTGCAATAATAAAAACAATAAGTACCATTTTTTTTTTTTCTCTGTAATATTACATTTTCTGTAATACACCCTGCACTGCTGATCACAGTGGGTAGGAATAGGATACTAGGCATGGAAATAATAGCCCCACTAGAGCTGACACTCTTCCAGTTGTAGCTCATAGCATGTTCCCGTCATCCCAGCCTGCAGCCAAATTTTTTCCATGATGGAATGTTGCCATTATCCCAGCCCTCAGCCAAATATTTTCCATGACGGTCATGTAACTCAGATCCAAAAGGTTAAAAGGAGGAAGAATAAGAATAAGAATAAGAATAAGAATAAGAATAAGAATAAGAAGGGAAAAAAAAAAAAAAAATTGCTGTCACTTGAATCATTGATGTGGAATTTAAAAAATAATCACTACATGACTATCTCTTAATTAACAGACAAACAAGATTATAATTTTTTATATGTTGTAACATGCAGAAAGTGTATACCATGCACAATGTTTTATGGAGAAGTACCACACTTCAATGTACCACACTTCAAATTTGTGTCACTTGCTAGGATAGTGATGTTTTAGTGTATTGACTCTTGTAAAAGGCTTGCAGATAAAATATACTGGATGTTGCAGAGTATTCATTATGATTAAAAGAGAATGCTTTCATGGCCAAGAAGGTTGACTTGAAAATTGATGATAAAACATTAAAAATAAATTAGAGACCAAGAATGTTCTCTTACAGTTCTGTGTTTATGTCAAACTGTGTCATTTATAGCTAAGTAATATCTCTGTACATAAAAAGACAAGAATTAATCTTGTTACCCCATGACAGAACCCTCCAAGGAAATGCTAAAAGCCTAAAGAGCCCAGACTTTGCAGAAGTCAAGATGATCTTCATAGCTGTTTCTATTAACCCCTTCGATCTGGATGATGTGACCCTCATGTCATGAAACAATCTAGCTTGAGGGGCAGGGGACATGAACATGCCCTCATGGGAAAATTGGCTGTGGGTCGGGTAATGTAAACTTCCCATTGAGAGTTTCAACTGAAGGACAGAGTGACGGGAAAGACACGCCACAAGTGCACACACCTCTTGGAAGGTGATTAGACTCATTTTGTTTAGAAAGGGCTTTTGCATTATATCCATTGATAAACAAATGTTGAATGTAGTGTCTGTGAGCCATGACTGGATGAGTGCCAGCTCCAAGGAGAACACCATTTCCATGCTCAGCATCCTATTCCTGGCCACTGTGACTGGCAGCACAGGTTGTATTAGAGAAAATTGAATATTACAGGGGAAGGGGGAAAGTTACTTATTGTTATTATTCTTGCACTGAGTTATAGACTACCCATAGAGATGATATGGAGTCTGTATAAGGAAAATAATATATTTCCCTCTGGATAGAGCAAATCAAATGACAAATATGGATATTTGAAAATGGCAAAAAAGCTAAAAATGTTTATGCATAAAAAGAGAAAATAACTTTACAAAGGGGAGACATAGAGTCTTGTCACTGAACATGAGTAATCATGAATGCCCAGCCTACACGCTACGCACCTGACAGAGGGCCTGTTCACGGAAGCCTAATGTCCGTATTTTGTGCCATGTGATTGCTGTGAAGCACCTGGATCCAAGGGGTTAATACTAGGCAAGACGATTTGTTGAAAGATGTAGGAGAAAACATCAGTAAATGATAGTAAGTGCTTTTTGCAAGAGAATGGACTTCAAGGCCTCTAGTAGTAGGAAGAGGACATGGGTATCTCTGGATAGGGGACAGGTAGATATAATGTGTTCCAATGTTAAATCAAATTTAGCATTTGCGTATATTACTTTGAAAGCAAAACATCCAATTTTATGTCAAAGTACTCACTGATATACAAATCCTATTTGTTCAAAAGCAAACACTTTTCTACAGGATCCTGACAGAATCATCTACTAACCAACAGAGTTAGTCTGTATATACTGGGATATCAATCAAGTATTCATTTTCCTCATGCACGATGACACAGCAACACTGAGACATCTACCTTGTCCTGCTCCTTGAATAACATTAGTGCGCGGCAGCTTTCGCTGTCTGCGCTTTGACACTTTTCCTAAGTTCGAAGAAGGATAGAGATTACGGCCAGTTGGATTATCATTTGTGACAGATGGAGATGAAGAATATCGTTTTTTTTTGGAACCACGAGATAGAGCTGTTGATTTAGCACCTGGTTGTGTTATAGAGTCTTCTAGTTTAGCAGAAGGAAAATGTACATGGGTAAAGGAAGCTGAGGAAGATGGGTCAGATCTTGCTTGAGGTGTAGGGGAAGAGGACTTTGACTTAGAAAGTTTGGGTGCAAGGGATGATGGAAAAGATCTGAATGTTGGTGCTCTCAATTGTGTTAGTGATTGTGGGGATAATGGTCGAGATGATGATGATGATAGTGGTGGTGGTGGGGGTGGTGTTGATGGTGATGACGATGGTGATGATTCAGCAGATCCAAATGATGATGGTGACGAGAAAAATGACAATTTAATAGGATCTGCAGAGGATTTTGGTTTTGATGATGATGGAGAAACTGGAAGCTCAGGTTGTGAGTCAGAAGATACAGGGGAAGAATCTGTATTAGAGAATATATGAGAAGCTTCTCTAGAATGTGAAGGTGCATTTTTCAAAGCACTAGGGGTTTTGGAAGCAGATGAAAATGATGAGCTTGAAGAAGGTTCAGTGGAGAGAAAAGACTGAGAAACAGATTTAGTGGAATCTAAAGAACCTGATCTCATTAAAAATGATGAAGATGAGGAAGAGGATGAAGATGATGAAGGAGACAGAGAAGAAGAAGGAGGTTTAGAAGAAGCAACAGATCTCTCTTCAGAAGTCAAGAGAGTTGTAGCATGATGGGAATGGACCATTGTACCTTCTACATCAGACTGCAAGTTCTCTGGGGTCTGGGACATCCCTTCTGTGGGGTCCTGGTATTCCCATTCAAGCTTGTCCTGTGTGCCTGCCTCCTCTGATTCCTTGTTATGAGTAGCTGTGTGTTCCATCTCCTTCAGTTGACTGTCCAAGAATTCCTCCAAGGTCTCCATTTCCTTCTTTGCCTTAAATGAGATGTTATTTAGTGGTTAAAGGGGGATCTTATTGGAAGACATTTTGAAGAAGATAATTTCTGGGAAATGTAATCAAAACATAATTAAGTTTTAGTTCTAGTAATAATGAAGCAGAATTCAAGTAATTTAGCTAGTGTCTCACATAAAATATGTATTCCTGTTGCTACAGGATTTTTCCAATACAAGTAATTCAACTATTTCTTTTCATACTTATTCCTAGAATTCATAAATCAAAATGGCCAATTTTGGGAAAATTGCTCCCTGTTCCTTTAGCAAAATCAAAATATTTTTCAAGTGGTTTTCATCTGTTCTGAATATTTTTGATCTCCATTTCAGACATATTACATTTTTTGTTTAACTCTAAGGAGAAGAGTTAACTCAAAATCTACTGACTTTTTGTTGAAATGATGACTGACTACATTTAAAACGTGGAATATTACTGAATAAGTATGTTGCTAGGTATGTGGATCACTATATGCTGGTGCCACCATTGCCATCTCATTGAGGTGTTTGATTCACTTTCTAGTTCACATTGACTTTCTGGAAGCATGCTGACATAATATTTTACACTAATTACACATACTTCAAGATTTTGAGATGATCAGGGGGCACAGCATCCTATCCCTGTTAAGATAGAGGTGGCTACCCCTCCTACCCTGTGCTAAGTATATCAAAAATATTTTGATATAAGTATATGATTTTATGACTTTTGGGGACTGCTGCACTCTGATAGTTCTACAAAACATTCATATTGTCTGATCTAGGAAGATAGAACCTTGGAAAATAGTTTATACCTATAGTCTTACTTTACAACAATGGTTCCAAAATTGTAAAAACTTGTGACCCCTTTCTCAAGCCTCCAACACATCTGCAATTCCTGATATCAGCTGCTGCATTCAAAATCTTTCTAGTTATGCATACTTTGGCTAAGAAAAAGAGAGAAAAAAAAAGAAAAAGAGAAAAAAAAGAAAGAAAGAAAGAGAGAGAGAGAGAGAGAGAGATTCTGTGAACTTTTATTTACCAATTGGTCATACATAATGCCTAGCTTAATGGTATATTTGTATATGAACAGGCCTACAAATAAGTCTATTGGTGGCCGAGCAATAGTGGAGCCATTTTTGTGTTTTGACAATTCACAAAACAAAACTACAGTTAATATTTCAAGTTCCTGGTATTGGTTAATTTTTAGTATTGGGAGAACCGTTCACTGATCGCTGATTTACATTTACAAGGACCTGTGGGTTGAAGTAACTGTGCTCAAGGAAGGTGCCTTTTAAGACCACTCAGTGGGAAATTACACCTGCATTTTCTTTTTTGAGCTTGGAACTGCAATGTTTGCATTGTACTGCCAACAGGGATAATAAAATCTTCATGTGCACTTGCTTTGACACCTGGGGCATGCCAGTGATGAAGGCAGTACTACAGGCCTATGTAAGATGTCTAGGGCTTTAGTGTGCTTATGAAATTTAACAACTGCATCAAACTCTATAAGACTGCACCATTCACTGAGATAGCTACTGTGAAACTGATTTTGAACTATGTGACACATAGGAATGGCAAAATGGTTGACACAATTTGGTATTTTCTGCATTATGAAATATTTTGATCTTGATAACTATGTGCTGCAATGATTATATATCTATACAGATCTTGGTCATATAGTAGCATGAAGAGGCATAAAAATGTAAAGGCTCACATCTATTTTCTGACACATGACAATAAAATATATTCAAAAGCCATAAAAAGCAGTAATATACATATAAATACAACAAACCTGAACACGTCTAACAATACATCTGTCTCTAT
>NC_061853.1:33095000-33110000 GCF_019202785.1 Penaeus chinensis
AATATTTTTCATATTTCTCATACGGTGTCAATTGTGTTTATATCATTATCATGCAATGCAAGTATGCATTTTGCTTATTCAATAATCACTGGTTGTAAGGGTGTCACAATCAATGTGGCAATGCAATAGGAGGTTTTATCATTTATTTTATTTCTACTGTTTACCCTGTAAATGTGAAAGTTATATTGTACCCTACAGTTTGATGGAGCGGTTATCATTATTTTGTGCCTATTGTTTACACGTGAATTATTCACAGGTTAGACCCTACAATAAAGGAGTTAATTTCATTGTCTTTTTTAATCACCTGGTGAAACAATCACTATGCAGAATTAATACTTCCTTCATCTAAATTCTGAATATTTTACACACATCATTCATACTTACTCATATCTTTAAGACTCACCATTTTCCTCAAGTGTAATCTGTGTCTCTACCCCCATAACATCTTCCTTGGCTTCAGCAGCCTGTGCATTCTTCTGTTTCTTGACAGGATACAGGCGGAAAATCTTAATACTCATCTTCAACTCATCATCATCTGCGGAGTCTGATGACACAGGCTCAAGCATGGACTGGCTCTCTCCCATTTCGGATTCATGGGTTAGCTCTTCATTTTGCTTCAACCATTTCTCTTTCAAGCTCTCCTCTTCCTTTGTTTTTCCTGTAAGTGTGTGTCCATGATTTGATCAGTCCATTTTGGCAAAAGAGAAATAGAAAGAAAGAAAGAAAGAAATGGAAGAAAGGATAGGAAAGGAAAGGAAAGGAAAGAAAAGAAAAGAAAGAAGAGATGAGGATGAAGTGGAATAGTGAACTCCTCACATGACGTGACCCTTTTGCACATTTATGTCACAACTGTCCACTACTCATACTCCCTCTTCCCCCACCCCCTCTCCCACTTCCTCCATACACACACACACGCACACACACACACACACACACACACGCGCACACACACACACACACACACACACACACACACACACACACACACACACACACACACACACACACACACACTAAATTGTGCTGTGACTCACATGTTTCATAAGTTGCAGCCTGATTACTAGTGTAATTTTACAGATGTTAGCCTCAGGAGCCCGAGAAGCCCGGAAGAAATGTAAAGTCTAAGAAATATGACCCAGGAAAATGGGATTGGCACACCAAGGCATGCATGCACATGCCACCTGGAATGGAGACCATGCATGCCATGGTATTTACATACATGTCACCTAGTGGCAAATGGTTAAATATATTAGCTGCTGCTCTGACTGCACCTGCATGAAGAGCTCAGAGATAAGAAGTTCCAGGTAGAAGTCTTGTCAAGTCATAGTGACTCCTAAGTTCCCAATGCATGATGTTAGATTTCAAGCCATTGTTGTAGTCAAGAACGACAACTGGCTTGGTGTGTACTTCTCCTCTCTAGTTGGTAGACAAGTTACCATATCATGGCAGAGGATGATCAAAATCATGCTGACTTGCATCTTGTCCATCCAAGAAAGAGCTAGCATACTGATGATAGTGCTTTGATGATCAATGTCAGCATATAAGGCGAATCTACATCAAGCTCCAAGGCCCAGTCAGACCAATCCACATGATCCCTAATGACCAATTATGCACTAAATTCCCTTTCTCACCATCTGCCCTAGACATTCCCCCCTCATAATCATCCTTTCCCCTACACTCCCTCATAATCATGAGCCCTCAATCCTCACAATAATTTCTCAACACAGTAACAGACATTGAGAGAATGCTGACATGCCCAGTGTGTAGGGCAAAACACTGCCATCAGCATAAACCAACACTACCAGTGTCTAAACTAAAGCAATGCTGTTAGCATATACTGACAGTTGTCTGGTAGATTACCATGCCAAAGGCCTGGGTATTTGTGTTAAGCTCAAATCATAAAGAGAAAGAAATGAAGAAAAATAAAAGCTAGAGAGAAACACACAACACTCAAGTAAATAAAGAATGATTATAAGCATAAAAACGGAACTATAATGTAAGTAAATGTTAAATTGATAAATAAATAAAGCTTAGTATAAAGAAGGGGCTGGGGCACAACTATACAAGATATGAACACACCCAATCTATCTTCATTGACTCCCTGAACAACAGCCCACAACTTACTTTCTTGATAATCTACATATCTAAGGTACTGCTCCTCTGAAATGACGGGGGCGCAAGTTATTGCGTGGGGAGTCCGCACAGCTTGTAGTCTCAGGTATGGGTGATGGCAGACCCTTGTAGTTGCAACTGTGACTACATAACGACAGGACTCTGGTTCATCTACTCTTTGTATGTAGTCACCAACACCATCTTCACAGTGAAACTACAAGAAAGTTATAAACATCAAAATCAAATATTGTCTTTGTGAACTTTTTAGAGTCATAACACTAAAAAAATGTAATACTGTGCAACCATATTTACAAGTAGGTGTTATATTATTATATTATATATGCTCAGGTTATGCAAGATATAAATTCATTACTAATGTATGCATATTCTTAGTTAATTATGTTTATTTATACCAATAGCTTTTTAATTCTTGTATATAATGCTATTTGATGATAATCATAATTATACTAAAGGAATAAAAGCAATAACAATGACAGGAATGTTAATAATAATAAAGATAATAACAATAATAACAATAGCAATAAAAACAATAATCATAATCATACTCATGACAGCAACAATAACAGCAATAACAATAACAATAACAATAACCATAATAATAATATATTTTATATGTAAAATATATAAAATATGATAAATGCTTACTCTAACTTCTGTTCTTCGAGGTTCTCCAGTGAGGTCGCACTTGGTGCCATTTACATAAAACTGACTATGGAATCTCTGCAGTCGATTCTTTGTCTCTGAGCTATTTTTCCAGTTGTATTCAGACTCATATTTTCCAAGTATTAGAATTGGTCCTGAAGCCTTGTTATCTGCAATAAAGTAAGAAATCAAACTCAGGCTCACAACTTGAGACAGGCCATAGATGAAGAACGAGTGAGGAAATTTTGATATTAGTTGAAATATACGTTAAAACAACATTCAGCTGATGAGGATTCGTTAACAAATCATCTTAATCTAGGAAATATAAAATTTGAATCTTGGTCTCTAGGAATAAATATTTATAACTGATATGTAATATACAGTAACATCTGTTTTTACCTTCAAGGTGGTACTGCTTGATCACAGAACCATAACAGAATTCATAAGTCCACCAATCTACTGTCTTGATCAAGCATGGTGCTGTCTCCATAGGCTTCAAGAGACCTGGAAATAAGGAATAAAGTCAACATTACAGTGCAGCCAGAGAGAAAAATACAGACACATATGCATGCGGTGTCTGTCTGTCGGCATTTGGCTGTCGGTCTCATAGAAACAGGATACATATGCACAAACATACCTAATATTGCACAAATGAAACAGCCTTAGTAGCTTGCATACCATCTAAATTAGGGGGTACTTTGCTTTAAGCCTTTTTATAATGCTTTTCATTGCTTAAGGAAGATGTCATTTCTGACAAACCTTGAGAAAAGTCTGACTAGGCAACACTATCAATGATATCATCTATGTAGGAAAGATAGAAAGAATTAATTTTGTTTACACATAGATAGCTCCAGAAGAACTTTCTCACCAAAGAAGACAACTACTAGGTTTATCTGATCCCACCTATCTGTCCCATGCCTTGAATTTCTGGAAGAAAATCTTTTACTTATACTGCCATTATAACTGTTAATAACACTATCAGAATAATAATGATAAAAACAATAATAAAGATAAAAATAATAACAGTAATAAAAAAAAAAAACTTTTCCTAAAAAAGAATAAAGTATACAGGTGAGCTTGGATAGACCTAGTAATTAGCACTTTGATGACTAATGGCTGCCTTATTATAATTCAGAAGGGTCCTTTAAATCTAACCTCAAGTGGTACCCTTACAGATGAAACCCCATTTAATTTATTCTAAAATAGATATTGCAGCCTTTTCCCTTTCCCTGAGCAGTTAGCAATCCTGGTAGAATAATAATAATAATAATAATAATAATAATAATAATAATAATAATAGTAATAAACAAACAAACACAAAAAAAAAACATAATAATATCATTATGGAATACTTATTTGGTACAACATAGTTTGAGTGCAAATGTACAAGGAATTAATAATCAAACATATGTCAGTGTGGAAGCAGACAATTTAGGCGATCAGGTCATGTGCTGCTTGTCGTTTTCCAAGTACAACTGCAGTAAATATAAAAGTGGAAGTACATGGAAAATAATAACAATAATAATAATATAAATAAACAAATGAATGCAATACATAATTAGATAAATAGACTTAAAACTCCCTTTCTCTGAAGTGCCTTTAGTATCAAAATACAAACTGTTGAACTTTTGTGCATATCAGAATTGTATTTATAAATATAATTTTTGTTACTTTATATATACAGTATGAAGGCCTATGTATATATATATGCATATGCATGTATATCTGTAACTATATCTATCTCTCTATCTATCTAATATATACTGCAACAGTTACCATATCTAAATAGAATCTAACTATTCCATTATCAACATAAAGGCAATACCTTAAACAACCAAGACTTCAATGCCTATCATCCTTATCTGATGATTATTACCAAATGGTTTTGGGGCATCCAGCATTTAAATAAAACATAAGGTGTGTCTTTAGCCTGTATAAGTGTCCAATGGGTTGCAAATGTACATAAACATGTACATACAATACAGAACCCTGTCATTTGTTGTGATTCTTTGAATAGAAATGAAGGCTCATCATCTAATTCACCGAGTAATATGAGTATACTATTGCTTGAAAGATATGTAGTTCCTCTGTTTGCTTTGGGCAGTTGATTAATGCACAGCGTATAGATAGGTAAATTTTAAAAAGAAAATTATGTGATTGTGTTTAACCTTTTCACTTGGGTTTTCTGCAACCTTGTGTTTATTTTCTAGATCTCTGCAAGTAACTACTAATTTTATAAAATTCTGGAGAAATTCTAAAGGAAAAGAATGAGAAAAGGATTCACATATAGCTACTCTCCTCCTCCCTTTGTTATAAAACCCTCAACATTTCAACAATGCATATGATGTACAAAAAGAGTTTAGGGTGAGGGATGGGGAAAGTTGCATTCTGGACTACCATACTTCTTGAAAGGATTCCTAAACAGGGAGAGGGATCCTAAACTATTTTTAATAATACAGGTGCAAGTGCTTGTGAAGCACTTTATGTATAAATAAAATTAATAAAATAAATCTACTGTGGGCAGTGCAAGTACATGCTGATAGTGGGTCAAGATTTAAAAAAAAAAAAATTTTTTTTTTTTTTTACTTGCCAAAAGTGCAAGCAAAACTAGCAAGTTATTGAATAAATAAAATAAATTATTATCAAACAAAGCCTAAGTAACTATAAAATAGATGAATAATAACTATAAAAAATGCCTTTTCACAGACAAGAATTCTCACCAGAAATATCTACCAGCTGATCAAGTATATTCTCATCGCTCTTGCTGTCTGCATCTGTGGGTGTGACGCTGGGTAAAGAGCAAACAAATTCTTGCCCATGTTTATTTACAACACTTATCACTTCGCCTTCCAGGTGCTGTAGGGTCAGAAAAAGAAACAAATCTTAAACTCTTTTATATATACACCAAAAGAACTCACTCAACTCTTTCCCTCTTTCATTCTTTATGTAATAACATGACAATATCATTAACACTAATAACAATGATATAGCAACAGCAAAGTCATATAAAATTACAATCATAATTAGACATTTATAATAATAACAACAACTCTAATGAAAAAAAAAATACAGAAGTACACTATTTTTGTCTGCAGTGTATAAAAAAAGAAAAAACAATAGAGAAACAATAAACATTATACATATACAAATATATATAAATATATATATATGTATATATATAATATATAATATATATTATATATATTAATATATAATATATAAATATATATATTATCTATGTATCTATCATATATATATTATATTTGTATATGTGTATGTGTATATATATGTATATATATGTGTATACATACATATATATATATATATATATATTTATATATATATATATATATATATATATATATATATATATATATATATATATATATTTATATATATCTATATATATAAATATATATAAATATATATAAATATATATAAACATATATATACATATATATACATATATACACACACATACATACATATATATATATATATACACACACACACATATATATACATACATACACACTGTAATTTTTGTTTTACATTATTCCTTTGACTAAAACTATAAAGAAAGCAACACTAGGCATTTCAAATTATCTAACATTACAATTGTTAGTATTACCAAACTCGCTGTTAATAATGCAAATACTCAAGAAAAAAGTGGGTAATCTTTTAGTTTCACACAACTATCCAACCCTTGCAGTTATTATTCCTTGTTTAAATTATTAAGTTTGTAATTGGAGTGAATCTTTTGTTAATTTCCATTGCAAATGATATATCATAAATGAAAGTACTGGTATCTGTTTATGAATTTAAGAGACTAAGTCCCAGCATTCCTGGGAATCTACAAATACACCCACCCAATCACTGCATTTCCCACCACCAGAAGATGGCAGTGAACCAACTCTCCACGTTGCATTTGCTGCAACCTATTTTCTTCATTTCTGACGTTTGTATTTGCCTTAACAAATTATTTTATGTATTAATTTGCGTAGATTTTTCCTTTCTTTATGACTGTCATTAGATTTTCTGGAAGGTAAATAATCCTCCACATAGTCATGAATCTCCCTTATTTTATATTTGCGCACCTTTTGCCATGGATTAAAAGTGTCTTAGTTTTCGTCAAGGTATCCACTCCACACACTTATTTTACTGTACTCTTGGTTGACATGTGTGGAAAGTTTACCCATATTTTACCCTGTAATTTCCCTGATGCCATTTATGCCTTCAGGGCCAAGACTATGAATATTGGGGGGGTTTCCATGGCATAATTTCTATATACTTGGGATATAGAGAGTGAGAGGAATCCATTGATAACACTTCCATCATGATCGCACATGCAAAAGTATTGTGATTATTTACCCAGTATCTTCTAGCCCTCTTGGAAATAAGACCGGGAACAAGTCATATGTGAAGCCATAAGCATAAGAGAAGAAATGTCTTTACCTCTGGTTGCTTTTCAGTTAACACGAATACAACATGAATTTTCTCCATCATGAACACCTACTCCAACATCTTAACCTGATTTCCACATGTACAATATATGAAATAACTGGAGTAAATAAGGAAAAAAAATAGTAAAATGATCACAGTGTCCCACCTAAAACACAACGAAATTACACATGGCTTAATATCAACTAGGACTCTCCAGAAACGGAACAAACATTCATCACATCTCAAGCAAAGCATATGGGAGAAAAAATACCACAGAAATGATACAGAGCAGAATATAAAAAAAGGGGTAAAAAAAAAAAATGTTCACCTGTTCTCTGGACACCGGCTGTTCAATGATATCCACAGCGTAATGGATGGACGTAATTTCTTCCACATTGAGCACTGTGTTGAGGGTGTTCCCTGTGGCCAGGAGCGTCCCAACCACAACCAGTATGTGGAAAATCATGATGGTTCACATCCCTCACCCTTGGTCACACTTGCACACTGTCGACTCGCTCCTCGACGTCGATCCTCTCGCCTCCTGGGGTTGCCTGGCTCAGAGGGACACTCAGAGGTCTATTTCGGCCTTTTTTCCGAGGTTCTCGCGGGCTTAGGTGTCTTTACGAGGGATATAGGATGATGGTGTCTTTAACGTGGGATGTTATGTTTGGGAAAGACTTCGAATGTGGAAATATTATGCCATAATTGGAGGGAGAGAAATGAGGTCTTGGCGTCGACGTTCTGCGCGGCGCCGGTTGCCAAGTTGGCTTTTTTCTGCTTTGTTTTTCTTGTGACGTCACTCGAAGGAAAGAAAGATGGAAAAGAAGAAATTGAAAGAAAGAGGAGGATAGGAGAGCGATGGGAAAGAAAGAGGAGGGTGAGAGAGAGATGGAAAGAAAGACGAGGATAAGAGAGAGATGGAAAGAAAGAAGAGGATAAGAGAGAGATGGAAAAAAAGAGGTGGAAAAGAAGAGATGGGACGAAAGAGGATAAGAGAGAGACGGGAAAGAGGAGGATAAGACGGAGAAGAAAGGATGGAACGGAAGAAAAAATGAAGAACATTTTTTTAACCACAATTATCACATCGTTAATTGATATAGTTTCATCATAATTATTTTATTATTATAACGACTGTTATCATTAGCGACTGTTATCATCATTGCCATTGTTATCACGAATATAGTAATTTCTATCATTATTACATTAGTCTTATGACATCGCTACTATTGTTCGTATACATCATTATAATTTCGATTACTATCCCTGTATTTAACAGATCACAACACGTTAAAAAAGTAGATACTAAAAGAAGGTTGAGAATGTATGTGTATGTGTGTGTGTGGTGTGTGTGTGTGTGTGTGTGTGTGTGTGTGTGTGTGTGTGTGTGTGTGTGTGTGTGTGTGTGTATGTGTGTGTGTGTGTGAGAGAGAGAGAGAGAGAGAGAGAGAGAGAGAGAGAGAGAGAGAGAGAGAGAGAGAGAGAGAGAGAGAGAGAGAGAAAGAGAAAGAGAAAGAGAAAGAGAGAGAGAGAGAGAGAGAGAGAGAGAGAGAGAGAGAGAGAGAGAGAGAGAGAGGAGAGAGAGGAGAGAGAGGAGAGTGTGGGGAGAAATAAGCCGTATTGGTAAGGCTGCTGCTTTTTTTTGTGACTAACAACGGACTCATTGTTATAAAGTTGTAACAGCGCGTTTATATTTGCCTTTCATTCATTTCAGGTTTGCGTTGATGTTGCTAGTATTATTAAGATCAATATTATCAATATTATTATAATTGGTTATCATTAACATTATCATTATAATGATAATAATATAATTTATTATCATTATTGTTGTATTATCATAATCAATATCATTATTATCATTTGTATAATTGTTGTTGTTATTCTCATTATTACTATTACTATTATCATTATTAACTTTATTATTACTATTATAATTATCATTATCATTATTATATTACCATGGCCATTATTATAATCATCATTATGATCACTATTATTGTAATCATAATTATTATTATCGTAATTATCATTACTATACTATTATTATCATTATCATACTATTATTATTATCATGATTATTATTATGATCATTATCATTATTATTTTTATTATTTTCATTATTGTCATTATTATTATTATTATCATTATTATTATTATTATTATCATCATTACTCTTAATATCAGTATTATAAGTAATAAGTATTATTGATATAATTGTCACTATCATTATTACATTATTTTGATTATTACTGTTATTATCATTATTATCATCATTATCATATTATTATTGATTTTTATTTTTGACATTATTATTATTATTATTATTATTATCATTCTCATTATTATTATTCTCAGTATTGTTTTTGTTACTTTTATTATTATTATCGTTGTTATTATTATTATCGTTATTTTCATCGGTACCATTAGTGTTATTATTGAAAGATTTCATCATACTTATCATCATCATCATCATTATCATTGTTATTTGTCTTTTATCCATTTAGTTTTGCGTTGATGTCATTATATTAAGATCATCATCATCAACGTTATTTACCATCACTGGTTATCATTACAAGTATCATTATTATTATTATTATTATTACTATCATCAATATTGTTAGTAATGACAGTAGTAGGATCGTATTGTTATTATTATTCTAATTATTGGCATTATCATTATCATTGTTAATATTATTAATATTGTTAGTATTATTATAATAGTTATTATAATAATGATAATAATAACAATAATGACAATGATAATATCAATAAGTATTATTATTATCATTACTATAGTAATAATAATAATAATTATTATTATTACAAATATTGTTATCATTATTATTATTACTGTTTTTGTTGTTCTTGTTTATATGTTTTATTATAATTATCATTATTATTTTTATTATCATTATTATTGTTTCTTTTATTGTCATTATCGTAAGGAGTATCAATATTATTACTATTATCATTATTATTATCATTACTGTCATTATTATTATCATTGTGACTAATTTCATCATCATTATCACTGTTATTATCATTATCACTGTTATTATCATTATCATAGGCACTGATCAGTAAAAAGAGTAACCAATATTATGAAACTATATGAAATTAGAAAGTAGAAATAGAAAATGAATAAAGATATGTATAAAAGAGGATTATATATCAATAGGTTAAACAGTAAACAAAAAAGATCATACCAGATGGCAAGAGGTGTAAACACAACTGACTCGTATACAATAAACATTTATTATGGACGTGAGTGTAATACATAAAGCAATTACCCTGTCACGATGAAAAAGTATAAAGAACACTGGCCTGTCCGTGCTTTTAACCCATTACCGACGGGCATGGCATGTATGTACAATTGTACATGCTATGTCTACTGTGAATTTACTTGTTGAATTGTTTTTACAGATAGATGGCTACACTTGTACTAAGTCACCAGTGAGCCAGTTATGAGTACTGCCTGTCTCCTTCGTTTCCCTTTTCTTTGATTTACGAAAATATTTTACGTTATCTTATTTTGCTGTTACTATTATTTATAACATTATAGTAATTATAATGTTTGTAATAAAAACAACACCATCGATATTCATAGCACTAGTAAAAAGTACGTTTTTCTCACCAATTCAAGGAAAGGTGAAATCAGGTAAGGTCACAAGATCTACTAATTGACTCCTATGTGGCTAAGCACTAGCAGAGCTATCTATGTACAGAGACATTTCACAAAAATATAAAAAATGAGAACAGCATTTCCCCCCTTGTTTTATTCAACGGGTTTATGTCATGAATAACAAATCCATTCTGTTTTCTTGATAATGTATGAACAATAGCCAAACACGTCTTAAAAAACAAATTTCTACTTATAAATCTATATTTTTTTCCCCGAATACACAGCTGCACAAAAAATCAGATCATGCTATCGAAAGCTGTGCAGAGTATCTGGGTGTTAACATATGTTATAAATTATCAATATTTAAAGACTTTCACATACATGTGGGTAAGGGCCACGTGATAAGAATAGAACAGTGAAGGGACACCTATATGCACACATGGTTACATAAATACATATGTATGTATACATATATATATGTATATATATTCATATATATGCATATATACATATACATGTGTATATATATACATATATATGCATATATATACATATACATATATATATGCTTATATATGTATATATATATATGAATATATATATCTATGTATATATATGCATATATATATGCATATATATGTGTTTATATATATATGCATATATATGTATATATATGCATATATATATGTATATATATGCATATATATGTATATATATGCATATATATGTATATATATGCATATATATGTATATATATGCATATATATGTATATATATGCATGTATATATATCCTGGACCTCGAGCCACGTGGCAAGCAGCTACGCGGTCTTTCATACACAAATGGTTATGTACACGGTATATTGCTCGTTCACCTACTAACGCCTCGTCCTCGAGGCGCCTTAGACCTGCCTCAAGGGTGACCCAACTTGGCTGGTCCTGACTTGCTAGTCACTTCGATCTCGCGTGCGTTGTCCCTGATGTATCTTCGTGGCTGCTCGTCCTTGTTGCCCTCCTCGTCCTGGTCCCTGATAAATCCGTCTGTCCTCGAAAGTCTCGCACAGGTCCTCCATGACTTCAGTTTCGCCCAGACTTCCTCGTAGTCCTCGTCCAGGCCTAAGTCGGCGGCGTACTCGCCCAATGCACGTCCTCGCAGATCTCGTACAGACGTCCTCGTAATCATCGTCAGGATCTGCGGGCGTCCGGGCAGGAAGCGTCCTCTACGGCATCTCAGGGCGGCTGATACCTGCGTTGACGAGCTCCTGGATCTTTGGGTGGTTGCTTCAGAGGGATGAAAGAAACCACCTGGCAAAAGGACAAGACCCCCCTTCCCTCACTGAGGTGAAACAGCCTTTGGATGGCCGCTTCAGAGGGAAGGGGGAAACACTTTGAAAAGACACAGGTCCTTTCCTTCCTCACTGAGGTGAAGCAACCTTTGGGTGGTTGCTTCAGAGGGATGAAAGGAACTGCCTGGCAAAAGTGCAAAACCTCCCCTCCCTCACTGAGGTGAAACAGCCTTTGGGTGGCTGTTTCAGAGGGAAGGAGGAATCCCTTTGAAAAGACACAGGTCCTTTCCTTCCTCACTGAGGTGAAACAACCTTTGGGTGGTTGTTTCAGAGGAATGAAAGGAACTGCCTGGCAAGAACGCAAAACCTCCCTTCCCTCACTGAGGTGAAACAACCTTTGGGTGGCTGTTTCAGAGGGAAGGGGGAACTACTTTGAAAAGACACAGGTCCTCTCTTTCCTCACTGAGGTGAAACAACCTTTGGGTGGTTGATTCAGAGGGATGAAAGGAACTGGCTGGCAAAAGTACAAAACCTCCCTTCCCTCACTGAGGTGAAACAACCTTTGGGTGGTTGTTTCAGAGGAATGAAAGGAACTGCCTGGCAAGAACGCAAAACCTCCCTTCCCTCACTGAGGTGAAACAACCTTTGGGTGGCTGTTTCAGAGGGAAGGGGGAACTACTTTGAAAAGACACAGGTCCTCTCTTTCCTCACTGAGGTGAAACAACCTTTGGGTGGTTGATTCAGAGGGATGAAAGGAACTGGCTGGCAAAAGTACAAAACCTCCCTTCCCTCACTGAGGTAAAACAGCCTTTGGGTGGCTGTCTCAGAGGGAACCCCTTTGAAAAAGACACAGGTCCTTTCCTTCCTCACTGAGGTGTAACAACCCTTGGGTGGTTGCTTCAGAGGGATGAAAGGAACTGCCTGGCAAAAGTGCAAGACCTCCCTTCCCTCACTGAGGTGAAACAGCCTTTGGGTGGCTGTTTCAGAGGAAAGGAGGAATCCCTTTGAAAAGACACAGGTCCTTTCCTTCCTCACTGAGGTGAAACAACCTTTGGGTGGTTGCTTCAGGGGAATGAAAGGAACTGCCTGGCAAGAACGCAAAACCTCCCTTCCCTCACTGAGGTGAAACAACCTTTGGGTGGCTGTTTCAGAGGGAAGGGGGAACTACTTTGAAAAGACACAGGTCCTCTCCTTCCTCACTGAGGTGATACAACCTTTGGTTGGTTGCTTCAGAGGGATGAAAGGAACTGGCTGGCAAAAGTGCAAAACCTCCCTTCCCTCACTGAGGTAAAACAGCCTTTGGGTCGCTGTCTCAGAGGGAATCCCTTTGAAAAAGACACAGGTCCTTTCCTTCCTCACTGAGGTGTAACAACCCTTGGGTGGTTGCTTCAGGGGAACGAAAGGAACCACCTGGCAAAAGTGCAAGACCTCCCTTCCCTCACTGAGGTGAACCAGCCTTTGGTTGGCTGTCTCAGAGGGAAGAAGGGATTCACTTTGAAAAGGTACAGGTCCTCTCCTTCCTCGCTGAGGTGAAACAACCTTTGGGTGGTTGCTTCAGAGGGATGAAAGGAACTGCCTGGTAAAAGTGCAAGACTCCTCTTCCCTCACTGCGGTGAAACAGCCTTTGAGAGGCTGTTTTAGAGGGAAGAGGGATCCACTTTGAAAAGGTACAGGTCCTCTCCTTCCTCACTGAGGTGAAACAACCTTTGGGTGGTTGTTTCTGAGGAATAAGCGGAACCTCCTGAGAAAAGTGTAAGAGCTCCCGCCCTCACTGAGGTGAAGCAACCTTTGGGTGGCTGCTTCAGAGGGCTGAGCAAAAGGGCTCCAAACAATGATGTCCCGTAGGTGGAAGGGCATCCCCTCTGGTCTCTCCCCAGGGGTTTACACCTACCCACGCGTTTGCCGTGCGTGGCAGCCTTGTGCGCTGTGGAGACTGGAGTCCTGGAGGTTGAGCGATGCCGTGAACGAGTACGCCCTGCGGCTAGCAACACGCCTCTTTGGTCCTCTATTCCAGCAAGACAGGCGGCCTGAACCCGGCTCGGTCACAGCCAATCGGCTGGTCTCCCCCGGGAGGCTAGGGTCAAGCAGTCATGCCGCCATTGGCACTCACAATGGTCCGTGAGTGCCGTCACAATGGCTATTGAACATGTGCCGAAAACTATTCCGAAGGCAATGAACCCCTGACAACTTATCCCTCCTAAGGGAGGCTGTCACGGATGCCAAGGAAACTGCCAACAGAGTCAGGCAGGAAAAGTGGCTGGAATAGTGTGAGTCCTTCGACCACCAAACCACCCTTTCAGAGCTGTGGCAACGGGTCAAGCGAGCTACCAGCCGCTCAGCCCCGAAGTGCACCCATCACGACTCCCAAGCAGAGGCTAACAGACTGGTGCACGAGTTCTCTGCGAGAACGAGCAGCAACAGTCTGCCAGCCGAGCTGAGGGCAAGACAAGAGCGTCTACAGCCAGACAGACACGCTCAGATCAGAGAAAGGGCAGCCGAACCCGATAACTCTGACGTTATCTTTTCTCTGAGGGAACTAAGGAAAGCCTATAAAACCAGTTCCAACACAGCCCCGGGCTCTGATGGGATCTCGTACCCCATTATCTCCTACCTAGGACTAGCAGGTGAACGTGCACTCTTGCAACTCATCAACAAGTCCTGAGAAACTTCCACTCTACCCCAGAGTTGGAAGAGGGCTACCATAGTTCCCGTCCCAAAACCAAAGGAGCCGGGGAAGTACCGCCCCATCTCTCTGCTCAGCTGCCTAGCCAAGACGGCCGAGAGGAGGGTACTAAATCGGCTTCAATGGAAAACGGGACCCCCGCACGAACACCTCCATGGGTTCACAAGGGGCATGGGCACAGCGCACAGCATAGCCA
>NC_061853.1:33120000-33130000 GCF_019202785.1 Penaeus chinensis
CTCCTCCACTGAAATGAGCCATTTAATTGCCCTTTTTTTTCACTTGCTGGTTCCTCAACCAAGAATAATTCTGCATTCCAATTCTGCCTTTTTTTTCCCCCCTTATCTAATGACAAATGCAGACTGGAGTTTGTATTAGATTCTTTATCAGGCACTTTGTCAAGAAACTGAAAAATACATTTTATTAATGGGAAAGTTGACCACAATGCATTATCATACTTTTAGGTTTCAATATTTAAGTTTAGTTTTAGTGTACTGAAACTCGTATACTTTACATTAGGATCAAAACAATATCAGAATTAATATGAATTATAAAAAAAAAAAAGGAAAAAAAAAGGAAACAAAAGAATTAGACTCAAGATCATCAAGTGAAAGAATTTATTTTGACTAGGTTATGAGATATACCCATTTGTGCATTAAAAAGAGTCAGTCAGTCTGGTGTAAAACACTGCCTCGGTTTTCAGCCTCTCCTCAACTGTTTTACATTAAAATATCCTGACCTATTGAGATCCAAAGGCAAATTACTTAAAATATGACGTTTAACATTAATCATCTGGCACTATCTCGTAAAGTTTTAGTAATTATAATTTCTTTAAATATATGTTCTAAATACTGTCAGCAACACAACAGCATAGCTAGATTTTGTTTAGAGCTAGTCATCTGTTGCTATGGCAGTGTCACATCACAACTTTATCGCTCCATTGTTATGATTATTATTCTTATTTTTGTTTTGTTATTTTTTTTGTTTTATTACTATGTATTTTATTTTTGTTATCATTGTATCATTGTCTTTATTATCATTATGATTATGATTAATTATTATTATGATTACTTAGTTATCTATTTACTTTATGCACAATTCAGTATGTTCATAAGGAGTGCATTTGACATGTTACAATTAAAGAAACTTGATTGTGATATTTTTAATGGTTGAGTGAGGTAGTGACATTTATTGTGATACGTAATTTCTCTGTAGCCTAAATTTGGTACAAGCAAGAGGTATATATGAGTCTGAAATAAATAATAGATAACAGTCATATAACAAACACCAAACAAAAAATAAAAGCACAAAGATTAAACCAATTCAAGGAAAATATAATAGTTTTAAGGTCTGAAGCCTGGATTGCATTTTCAGTCTAGCAGTTGATAAATATAGATATATTTACTTTTTTTTTCTTGACAGGTTTTGTTTTTATTTTACAGCTGTATCTCTTCACAAAGAACTCAACTTTATTGCGTAATGAAATAACAGAGCTGATTAAACTGCCAAGCAATGATATAAAGGAAATTTTACGTGGGGTGGCTCGGTACCGGGCATCTCGTACAATTTGGGAATTTTTACTCCAAACAGACAAAACATTCTTAAAAAAGTAAGTACCTACACCAATTTTGTGTGTGGTTTCAGCTTTACTAATCAAAATTGGAATATCTGATGTAGGCAAAACATGAAGTATTATTCTAATGCAATTTATTATTAATAATGATTGATGCTACATTTGATATTATTATTGATTAGTTGAGGGAATGCCAAAAAGCACCTAGATTTAAAAATAACTTGGTGAAAGTAATAAAAATAAAAGGAACAAAGAATAATTATAAAGTGAGAGCAGTTGGTTGCACAAAATGCCTTAAAAGAAAAAGGAAGAAAATATAAATACCACTCCCATTTTAAAAGATTTGCTTCATTTCATATTGGATGTCCCACAAAAATAGGCAAAATCACCATGATACCACTGTCATTTTATTCATGGTACTAAAGTACTAAAGCTCAAATATTAATTATATATCATGTCTTAGGTACCCTGATGTTGTTCAGAGACAGCAGATGATTTGGCAGTCAAGAAATGAACAGTTGTCACATGTTTTCAAAGAGAAGGTAGGTTGGACATTGGAGGGTAATCCTCTTCTTATTTACAGTAACATAGATGAGCTTTCAAGAATTTATAGACAATGAGTTAGACATTGAGATACTTATATGTATTAGTATTCCAGTAAAAAATAAATTTTCATTTCTGTTTGCTTGTCAGAAATGTCTGATACCATTACAGCTCAAATAACCAAAAAGATATGTTGCTAAAAATATTCTTCCATCAGCAAATCAAACAAGAGGATGGTGGAAAAGCCTCTACTTCCTCCAGTTCCCTGAAGAAGGCTCGAGGGAACAGAGGCAAGATGGACACTGCTGAAGATCAATCCGATTCACAGAGCAAACCAGCTAAACTCCGAAAGTGACAAAGTGATTCAGGCCAGTGTTAGGTCTAAAATTCATAGGGCACTCCTTAAAAACTTTGTCTATATATATATATGTGTATAAAGGAAACTTCTTTGGTAAAGTTATGATACAGAATATGACGAAAGATTATGTATTAAGATTAAATATATTGAATGGATTTTTTTTCCATATAGTAAGGAATGTTTTATGTACCAAGGTAAAGTGTCAAACAGAATATAGTCTTAATTTCCAATTTGCACTTTGTCAAACCTAAACTGAGTTGTAGGTAATAAAATGCTCTTTTATTAAAACATATTTATTTAAAAACACCTCACTTTAAATAAAGAGGAACAAAATTATGTTTTTAATACTTTTGCATCAGAAGTATATTATTTTATGACCTAGAAGAAGAAGAAGAAGAAGAACATAAAACATAAAATTACTGTAGTATGTAATCATTTTTTTCACTGAAATATGAAAATATTATACACTGGTATTCCTAAAAAATGTATCTCTACTGGTTTAACAGGAACAAAATTATAAATCAAAGCTGATCCACCAAAAAATCTCACACAATGATTTACATATATTTAAACAGTCAAAAATATAATTCCGTATTTGCATGTACAAAAGGAGTTGTTCCAAAAAGCATTTGCTGTAAACTGACATTTCTAAGGTTTTATCTGGAAAAATACACGTGCAAATATAATGGCTCTTCTTTTGCCTTCTGTATTATTTCTACGAGTTTGTTATTCAACCTGTTGACACCAGGAGTGCATGCCTATATGTGCTGTCCACTGTGGTTTTGCCTAATTTATCTTGTTTACACAAACATGGCTTCACAAGTGTATAGTCATCAAGGAGTCAATTAGTAGGCTTACCTGCCTCACCTTCCTGCTCCATTCTATGTATATTTATAATTTTTTTTGTTTTACTACTATTATCATGATTAATAACATGAGAATATTTGATAATGATAATAATAACAGTATTGACAATAATAGTAACAGAAGTAAAAACTTAACAAAAATTCAAGGAATGGGGGTAAAAAAAAAAATAAGTGTGATTAGGTAGGCCAGGTATCTATCTCCTTGGTGTCTAAGCACTTGTTAAAAATACAATACAGGGTGCAGGTATCTGGCACCAAGTTTATAGTATTTTACAGGACTCTTGTACAAGATAGAAAATAAATGTGGTATAGCTGTCCAAGTTAAAACCTAGAATTACTGTAAAAACTGTTCTACAATTTTCACAGATAAAAATGATATTTACAAGATGAAAGGCTAATGGCTGAGATACATGAAAACTATGGAATAAAAAAGACAATGAATATAAACATTAAGTACTGTAAATAAACTTTAACTCTGACCTTATTTTTACTTTGTGGTCTGATCGAGTCCTGTAGTAAAATAATACATCATACATGTTTATGTATATATTCTGATACATGCTTTTATATACTGTAGACTATGCAGGGTGTGGAGCAGAACCCATAATGAACACTGAATATATGTATATTCTAATTCAAACAACCAATAAAAACAAATATTTACAAAAGCCTATTTGAATAATCATACAAATGGAAGATTTTTTTTTCCATCTGAATTTAAGTAAATTATTAACTAAGATAAATTATTATTTACATTACTCCAAAACTGATATCAGGAAACAGTACAAATGTCTGGTATTTAACACTTAATTACTTTGTAATTATCTAATCAAAAGTTAGTCTCATCATCAGAATATGCCTCATTTTCCTTCCCTGATTTTCCTTGCTTGTCCTTAGAATCTTCAATTTCTCCATTCTGATCTACATATTTGTACCTTACCGCTAAAGCAGCAAACGCCACCATATCAACAAACATGAGGACAGCAAAGAGGAAGAACTCAAGAGCCTGTAATAATAATAAAAAAAAAAAGAATCATAAATATGCACAACATATGTTAGTGTAAATTCAAGTTTACTCATTTACTTTCTAAACTCTATGAATGAGCTACTTCATCCTTATTTAATTATGATAAAAACTAATGTATGACACTCCTTCAGTGGATCTACTATGAATGAGTATTACACTTGAGGATAAGATGCACAGATGTGATGCTTCTAGTTCTGGGAAATAATCTATGAATATAGAACTTACAATCAATATATTCGGCTCCATAAAATTATTTTTTCTTCCTTATTTTTAAAAAGTGATTTTACTTTACACATGATATCCTTAGCAATGAAAGACCTTTAATTGTGAATATTATATAATTTCAAAATTCAGTCTATCTATATTTATGCATATATGTAATTTCAATATTCAGTTTAACTACACTGTGTTACTCAGATCTCTATTTTCAAAGTGATTCAGTTATTCACTTGTAGATAAAAGTTTCTCTACACCTAATCTCACTACCTTTCCCCATTCTAATACAAACCAAAAGTCTGGTATTAGTCTGTTCACTTAACTCTATAGTTATATTGGCTTCCTTATGCACCACTACTATGTCTCGGAAACCTAACAGTGTTTAAGCTAAAAATCTAGTCTGGATTATTGCATCACAATTTCACCTATTCTTTCAAGCAGATTCATTAGATCCATCTACATTTTGTACTATTTATTACAGTTATTACCATGCATTTTTCCATTAAAAATATTCTTACTAATTTCAATGGGACACCTTGAAAACCAATTTCCCAGTAAAACTTTAACAATTACTCCCACTGTACGTATTAGACTACTATACTTACTTGTCTTTCAAAGAATTTGGCTTCAGCAATGATAACAACAATTAAGTTGCCAAAAGCTACAGTGAGAAGCCAGGCAGCTTGCAAGACTGATTTCATGCTACTTGGAGCCTGGAAAATATATCATAATAAAATTAATAATTTTTTTATATACAGTGTGTGTGATATATAATTATATTTTGGAGTTTATTTTGCAATCAATTCACAATATCTTCTAAAAACTGTATATAAGGAAATGCATAAAGAAAAATCTTATATCTTGTAACCTTCAAGTTCCATACCTGCATGAATGAGAACTCAAGCCCAGTAATGGAGAACATGATTTCAGATACTGTGATTATAAAATACTGTGGTATCAGCCACAGCATATGGACAGTATTGGCAGGAGTGACCTCATATAATGAGACAGTCTGTAATAATGAAAAAGGAAAATTACATAAGATAATTTGGTTAAGACAAAACCCCCAAAACCCAAAAACACACACACAAACAGAGTGAGAGTGAGAGTGAGAGTGAGTGTGAGTGTGAGAGAGAGAGAGAGAGAGAGAGAGAGAGAGAGAGAGAGAGAGAGAGAGAGAGAGAGAGAGAGAGAGAGAGAGAGAGAGAGAGAGAGAGAGAGAGATCCAGGAAGACACTTTTTTCCTATCTTAACCCAATGCCGTCGGGGAAAATGAAAAAAAAATGGGGAAAATGCTGTGCCCATTTTCTATATTTTTTTGTGAAATGTCTGCTCATAGATGGCTCTGCTAGTGCTTAGCCACAAAGGAGTCAATTAGTAGACCTTGTGACCATACGTGATTTGAATTGGCGGGAAAAACGTGTTTTTTACTAGTGCTATGGATAGCGATGGTGTTATTTTTATTATAAACATTATAATTATTATAATGTTTTTTAATATTAGTAACAGCAAAATAAGATAATGTAAAATATTTCGTAAATCAAAGAAAAGGGTGAACGGGCGAGACGGGCAGTACTCGTAACTGGCTCATTGGTGACTTAGTACAAGTATAGCCATCTATGTGTAAAAACAATCAAACAAGTACTAACAGTGGGCAAAGCACGTGTCTACCCGTCGTATCCGTCGGCAAGGGGTTAATTCCCCTAGCATTTTTAAGAAATGGGAAAACTTCTATAACACTGTTACATAGTTATGAAGTCACTTACTGTTTCATTGGTTCCATCAAGAGGCTTATGCACCATGAAGTCATATACACCTCCCATCTTCAAACTGAAAGATCCAATAGAGGATGTTTCTGTTCCATTGTCCTCCGTTGGCAGGAAAACTTCGAAGCTAGAAAAGGATTCAGATAACCAATTAACAATACAGTAATCTGACTTAATTATTTTTTTTAAGAGAATGGCACCATACTCTTCATAGTTTCTGTGCTATTTACATTTTTCCACATTTCATAGGGGTTTGATATATATATATATATATATATACAAAAAAAAAAAGTTCAAGATACATTGTTCTTTCCTAGTTATATCTTCATTATATTAACCCATTAACTAAAACCTGGCTAATGGCTAGTAATATGGGGTGTTGGTTTGCATTGTCAGTTTCCCTCATATATGAGGAGGGAAAAAAAGGAATAATAAAATCATGATCATTCAAAATAACAAGCAAAAATAAATAATTTCAAAATCATATTTCCAAAAACAAGTATCATTCCATCTTACGTCTCAGGTTCAACATCCCTGAATTTTGTTCCAGATATGTATCCTTGATCTGTCTCACTGATAAAGAATCTGAATGCAGTTTCTCCCCTTATAAGTACTGCAGAACCAAAGGGTACATTCTGCTCAAGATTGTAGAGCATCCTGAAAATATATCAAGTAGACATAATTAGATGACAAAATTAACAACATGCATTCAAATGGAGACCATAAATATTGAATACCACCTGATATTCTTGTGAATTGGAGACTGAACCTCTGAACAGGTATGGTTGAAATGGAATATTATATGATTAAATGACTGCAACCAACTAACACTTACGACAAAAATAAGTAGCAATTTCAAAATTTACCCCTCTGTTGCAGTTTTCATTCAAAATGTTTGTGTAGCAACTGGGTTAGTGAGTGAGCAAACCACACAAACTGTTAAAACTTAATACAGGTGCCAGTGTTAAAATCAGTTCTAAATTAAATCTTAAAAGGCAGTCCCACTACTTGAGTAAATATTAAAAAGAGAGCTAATATATGGTATACTACCTTAGTCTTGGGAGTCCTTCATTAGACTTCTCAATTTCATCTGGAGGATCTACATTCACCAATTTAACCACATTGCTGTCTGCAGTAATCATGATGACATGAGCCTGTTATGGAAGCAAGAAGTAAGAAAACATCACTTTCCCACGAAAAGAACTCGTGTAATTAAATAGACTTCACTTTTAACCCATTTTTACAGGTTCACTGTTTTTTTTTTAAAATAAATCATGTATACATATGGATGGCTTCACAAAGAATCAATTACTAAGCCTACCTGATCTCACATCTTTCCCAAGTTCTTAGAATTCTTAGATTTATCTCTATTTTCATTGAACTTATCAATACCACCATTGTTATTATTATCATTATAACAATAAGAATAAAACCTTTCGATTCCAACACTGAATGACTTGGGCAACTGATAAGGTCAAGTAGGCCTATCAACTGACTCCTTGCTGAAAATGTGTTTTTGGAGCCATCTACATGGGGGGGTGAGGGGGAGGGAGAGGGGGGTGAGGGGGAGGGGGAGGGGGAGTGGGAGGGAGAGGGGGAGGGAGAGGGAGAGAGAGAGAGAAAAGTGGAGAGTAAGACTATGTATTTCTGGCCTCAAAAGGCTAAGAAATAAAATCATATTTTCATACCGTTTTCTCAAAGACTTTTGTATGGAGAATGTTCTCAAAATGCTCGATATTTCCGCAGTTGCTTGTGTCAAGATCTAAAGTAACATTTAGATCATATTCTACACCATCAATTGCAACACTCTTCAACACCTGCAAGGGAGAACAAAATGTGTATGAAGAACAGTTTCAATGAATATACTTACAGTAATTGGTTCTTTGTTGTACACTAAAGCTAATATCTTTTCCACGATATCAGTACAATAAATTAACAGGAAATGACTATGGTGTCTACCTTCCCTAATCAATCCCTGCTGTGACTCTGCTATAACCTCATGACAAACTATCCTGAATATCCTGTTTTCACCTCTTATTTAGCTAGAGAGAGAGAGAGAGAGGAATAAGAACAGGAACTGAGGGGCACAAGGGAGTGAAGAGGGAGGCAATGTTGTGAGTTTGACCTGGTGCCATGCCTATGAGTTGCCAAGTAACGTCCGACCCACATTAAACTAGTGTCACGGCAGAGGTAGCAGAAGGGGAGGTGGGGATGACAGCCTTAGTAAAACATAGTCATATGTATATGAAATAGGCCTAGGTTTCTATTCAGATATTCTCCTCAATACTCTTGGAATGCTAAAATGACCAATGGCATGAGCCTGTCTGGGATGGATTCACTAGTGCATTTACGATGATAAAATTGCTGGTAACTACAGTTATGATTGTAAACAGGCAGCAATAGTATTCATGAACAACTTACCATCAGAGTTACCATCTACCAGTGGTCTGAGCACTGGTAAATCCGGTGGTGATTTTAAGGAGACAATCTAATCATAAGATATTTCATCAAAATATCAATATTTAAGTAAGATGTTTGGTTTGATTTTATAACTGTTGTGATAAGTGCTTACTAATCACAACATGGGCATGAAAGAATGGCCATATCACATGAAACATAAAATTATAGGTATTATTATTAGAATACAGAATACATGGAATTGATAGATCATTCAACTCTTAAAGCCTTTTTCTTCTCTGACGTGATTATTACAAATTCTGAAGAGAAGCAAACTTAAGCTTAAGCTCCCCTATCCACTCTATATACACATTCTTACTTACAATATCATTGAGGTGTCAAGGTCTTATTTTTCAAGAGAATAATTACCAAATGTATTAATTAAATTTTAAAAAACTGAGTTTTGATTATGTAATATTCAGAACTTTTCTCACATTAATCTCAAATAAATTTTCCAAGATGCTTATATGAGCTAATATGTATGATTCTATTAATTCAAATATACTAATATATTTATGAAAATCAGCTTTATTATAAAAGAAGTGGGATAAATATCCAAGGAGTTTACCTTCTCCTCCAAGTGTTTTAAGGTAAACTGTTCCTCTTCAAAGGGAAGACCTAGTGTAACATCACATGGAAGTCCATTGATAAAAGATAGCCGGGTTTCCAAACTTTTGACTGGCACTGGATATGTAGTCTGCAAATAAGAAAATAAGATAAAATATGTGGTATGCTAGAAAACGATAACTTTCAAGGTAATAAAAAGAATGAGTGAGTGTATCTAGCAGGGAAGACAATAAGTGAATGAGAGAAACAAAAGCAAAAGGGGGAAGGGGAGGACATACAGAAGTATGTGTAAGTGAGTAAGGATATATAAGTTCACACAGCATTCTACACACCTCAAGCCTGAGTTCCAAGAAGCCTGAGATCAGGAAGGCTACTCCAGCAAGGACTCCTCCAGCGAAGATTCTTGACAGAGGTTTTGTGAGAATGTTGCACTTTGCCAGCAAAGGGTATACAAAGGAGTCGAAGATGGGGATCAGCATTAAGATGAAGAAGGGATTTATAACCTGGAATGCAAGAAAGATTGCATAGTAATCATACATGAAACACAGAATAAATCAAAATTTTAAAACTGGCCATTGATGAACTGTTTTACTGTTTCATGTGAATTCTGTTCTTCAGGTTTTTCTTTTAAAATAAATTATCAATCTTTTGGATGTCAATCATTGTCACATAAATGTTTTTAACCCTTTGATTGCTTTAGGAAACCATGGTCACATTTCTGAACCGTTATTCATAATGCATTAGACGAGAACAGTTCAAGGGCTTAAAGAAACATTCCTGTGTTCCCATGCAATAGTATTATGTTTTGCCCAGCTAGAAGCTAAAAAGTACTGTTTGTTCAGTTCTGCCTGAACCCTGCACTGAAA
>NC_061853.1:33135000-33137500 GCF_019202785.1 Penaeus chinensis
AACTGGGAAGTACATGTTGCTATACTTCATGCATAGAGTCACATACATACATTAACTAAAAGGTACTACAGCAGTAATTTTAAGATTCACTGATTCTGCAAATTTGATTTATCTTTGCAATTCCATGAGTATCATTTCATTGTACAGAAAGAGGAGCAACTTACTTAGGGCAACAAGCATTAAGACAGCAGGAACTCCAAAGGCTAAAGAGTAGCAGTCATCATTGAAGCACTTTATGTCATCTCTCAAGACTGGTGTTACAAAAGTAGATATAAGAGAACCTGCGTTGATACTGTCCAGGAAGAAACAATGATTAGTTACTTCAAAGTTATAAACTTTAAAAATCAATGTTATAAAGATTTCAACTAGTCAGTCTATGCCCAACAGCCACTGGCAATTTTATTCTGTCTTGTGACTTCCTTGTTGCTTAGGATTATATTTGGTGTGGACACACTATCCTATACTAGAAACCCTAGAAATTATTCAAGAGTTCTCCCTCTTCTATTCAAGAATAACTAACCTGAAGTAAAAAATGGAAAAGAACTGGGCAAGTTGTCGTTCCTGTTGAGGAAGAACAAACTGGTCTCCCCCAAAGGCTGATACACAGGGCTTGATACCTCCAGTTCCCAAGGCAATCAGGAGTAACCCTATTAGTGACACAGCTCTGCAAAAAAACCCAAAAAACAAGAGTGTTAATGTATTCACATAAAGTAAAGAAGGTTTCTTCTGTTTTTCATTGACATAAAAACAAATTTGTCAGGCCACTTACATCTTTGTATTAAGATCTGGCATAATAGGTGGGATGGCTGAGATAGACAGTACTCCATTGCCAATAACATAAATGATGGAAATGTAGAAGATTGTTCTGAAAATAGAAAAGTACGATCTTTATCATGATTGGAAAGAGTATAGAAGGCATTTAACATTAATTCTGGTAAATTCCATGATGTCATAATGATAGAATTTAGGTGTTAGAGAGTAGTCACATAAATAGCAAAATTGCACAAAAAGTACCCTAAATTGTAAAATGCAAAGTCCAAATGCTAGTAACATTAAGAAAAAGTCAATGTAACAAAATATACTGAGCCACACCTGAAACGTCCAAGGAAAGTGTCTGCAATAATGGCTCCAATCACTGGTGTGAAATAGCACAGCATAGCCCACACATGGTAGATAATAGTAGAATCATCCTCACTAAACATCAGTTGGAACTTCAGGTACAGCGTTAAGATGGCTGGAGGAAGAGGAAAAAGAAGGCATAATATCAAATCAAATTCCATTCTTAATTTTTTCATTATCATTATCACGCAACGATAAAGTCATCTAGCTCTTCATAGATTTGCATAGTGACAACCATTTTTTAAAAATTCGAACCTTTCATGCCATAGTAGGAAAATCTCTCGCAGAACTCATTCCCGATGATAAAGAATACCGACTTTGGGTATCCCAGTTTCTGCAACAAGAAGGATATCATAATTTATTATGCTTATTATGTAATATAAATAAATCTAGTTACTTCAGTAAATAATTTGTATGACTTCAGGTGATGACAAATTACTGTTGAATGAAAAATACAATCTAGTAATATATTGTTAATTGTAGTAGCTTTAAAGCAAAATATAATAACATGTAGCTAGCACCAGAAACTGGTAAACATAGAATGTATTGTAAATAGCATGGAAATGTTACCTCTAATAGCTATAACTGGTAAAACAATTGCTATATTTAGTTTGGTTTGGTGGAAAAAGTATGGTGGTTAAAGTGTTGCATTTGTCAGAACAAGCTTTGCATTTAATGGAACAAGGCTTACATACATATAATGGAACAAATATTACATTTGATGGAATGTGTTGAATTTGTGTTACACTCATTGGTCAAGCATTACATTTGATGGAACAAGGGTTCCATTCATTTGGTGGAACAAGGTTGCACTTGGTGGAACAAATGTTGAATTTGGTGGAACAAGGTTGCACTTGGTGGAACAAATGTTGAATTTGGTGGAACAAGCATAGCTTTTAGTGAAACAAGAGTTACATTTAATGGAACAAGCATTATATTTGATGGAACAAGTATTACATTTGACTGAAAAAGTGTTCACTTGATGGAACAAACATTGCAATTGACTGGATTACGTATTCCGTTTGATGGGACAAGTGTTATGTTTGATGAAGCAAATGTTACAATTGATGGAACAAACGTAATATTGAATTGAGCATGCATTATGTTTGATGGAGAAGTGTTAAACTTGATGGAACAACCGTTACATATGAGGGAACAACTGTAGCATATGAAATAAGTGTTATCTTTGATGGGACAAGTGTTGATTTTTTTTTGGAACAAGTATTGCATTTGGGTAAACCAGAGTTGCATTCGGTGGAACACGAGCTGTTCATTGGTACACCCACAACGATCAAGTGAGTCAGTTCGCAGAAAATGCTTTATATACCTATTGCCAGAAATTATCATGAAGTTATCAATCAAAATATTCGAAAGAAAGCTA
>NC_061853.1:33145000-33150000 GCF_019202785.1 Penaeus chinensis
TTTCATCAATATCGATGTATCACTCAACGGCCAAACTTTACTCCCATAACTACAATGAACGAGCAGCATGGTGATGTTGGACTAGCACTTCTCAACTGACACGTAACAAGCAGTTATGAGAGGGAAGGGTGACTGACACGAGCGTCGAGTGCAACACTAACAACCATTTGTAGTTGAAATGCGCCATCTTACGTAGCTCTCTTTATCACCCAAAGTCATGACAATTCTGTTCTTGAATTTATTTCGTTTGGCAAATACCCTAGAGTATTCTTGGGGTATACATGTGCAAATTATAGCTTACTAAATAACGGAATTTGCATCTCATTATCAAGAGGGTGTGCCTTTGACTTTAAAAATAATTTGAACAAGAGAAAAAAAATTACCCATTACAATGTACGCATTATCTAGCAAGTGAACTATCAACCATATCATTAGTAACATTCCCACTGCAAGTTACACGACAATTCTCGAAAAATACCATAAAAAAAAAAACAGAAAAACAAGACTGACCAAAAACGATGACCAAATAAATTTAAAAAAAGGAAATCAAGAACTATAAAAGAAAAAGGGAAAAACATAAAGAGCATGCAAACCCACAAACGACACACACTCGACCATCAAAGCGTACCATGCCACACACCGAAAACTGGGTCACGGCAACCTGTCCTAACGACCTATCACTCTGGATCAAATAACCGGACCCGATACTACAAAGACAATCCAATCCCAGGATCCGACCAATTTTTATTTCTTACAGGTCACTTGGTCTCTTTGCTGTATAATATTGCTTGGCTTCGTCGCCTTGTTTTTCTCGGGGTATTTGGTCCCATTTTCAGAGAGGGAGGGAGGGAGGGGGTCCCATTTTCAGAGAGGGAGGGAGGGAGGGAGGGAGGGAGGGACTGGAGAGGAAGAGGGAGGGAGGGAGGAGGAGAGAGAGGGGGGGAGGGTGGGAAGGAGGGGGAGGAAGAGAGAGAGAGAGAAAGAGGGAGGGAGGGAGAGAAAGAGAAAGAGAAAGATAAAGAGAGTGAGAGAGAGGGAGAGAGGGAGATGGATAGAGGGAGATGGATAGAGGGAGAAGGAGAGAGGGAAAAGGGGAGGGAGAAGGAGAGAGAGAGAGAGGGAGAAGAAGGAAAAGGAGAAGGAGGGAGGGAGGGAGGGAGGGAGGGAGGGAGGGAGGGAGGGAGGGAGGGAGTGGGGGAGAGAGAGAGAGAGAGAGAGAGAGAGAGAGAGAGAGAGAGAGAGAGAGAGAGAGAGAGAGAGAGAGAGATAGAGATAGAGATAGAGATAGAGATAGAGATAGATAGAGAGAGACAGATAGAGAGAGAGAGATAGAGAGAGAGAGATAGAGAGAGAGAGATAGAGAGAGAAGCAGAGAGAGCGAAGCAGAGAGAGAGAAGGGAAGAGAGGGAGAGGGAGATATAGAAAGGGAGAGGGAGAGGGGAAAAAGGGAGAGGGAGAAAGAGAAAGAGAGATAGAGAGAGAGGAAAAGGGAGAGGAAGAGGCAGAAGAAGAAGAAGAAGAAGAAGAAGAAGAAGAAGAAGAAGAGAGAGAGAGAGAGAGAGAGAGAGAGAGAGAGAGAGAGAGAGAGAGAGAGAGAGAGAGAGAGAGAGAGAGGAGGCACGGTAAAAAGGTTACAAAAAAAGTTAATGCACAGATAAACAGATGCATCAGAAGACTGGAAGTAAAAGGAAGAGGAAGGTCAAGGGAGAGATAGAAATAAAAAATAATACAGACAAAAGATTACTTCTGTGACATGGAATAATCCCTTGAAAAAAAAAACAAAAACAAAAAAAAAAAACCAATGGAGGTGCACTTTGCAACATTGAGATAAAAAAAACAATCCGCGATAGTTGGAAGGTATTGCATAATCCAACCGTGCACACAACCCTAAAACTCATATCTTCGAAACGCCTTATTAATTAGTACAGCGAAATCCAGTGGCCATGACTGGAGGATGCCGAGAAGAGGAGAGAAAGTGGGAAGTGGAGAGGAGGAGAGCATAGGCAAAACCATGAGAAATGAGGGGAGAGAAAGGGAGAACAGACAAGAGTTTGGGAGGAAGCAGAGGAGAGACGAACATACAAAACAGGGGGAGGAGGAAGGGAAAAGGGGGGGGGGGGAGCATACAAGAGCTAAGGGCGAAGGGGGAGGAGGGGTAAACAGGGAGAGTATGGAAGGTGTGAAAAGAGAAAGAAAGAGGAAGAGAGACGACAAGGCAGAGAGGAGATAAGAGGAGAGAAACAGGGGCAGAAAAGAAGGGAGATATTGGGGGAGGAATGGGGGAGAAGAGATCAGGCAAGAGGACAGAATCGAGAAATGAAGGTGGAGGAGGAGAAGGTAGAAAGAAACGAGCAAGGAAAGATGATGGTTAGGAGGAGGAGGGAAGGAATGACGACGAGGCAGGGAGAGGCGAGAAAGGAAAGTGGAGGGGGAGAGGAGGGGGAGGGGGAGAGGAGGGGGGAGGGGAGGGGAGGAGGAGGATGAGAATAAGGAGGGGGGAGGGGGGAGGGGAGGAGGAGGAGGAGAATAAGGAGGGGGGAGGGGGAGGGGAGGGGAGGAGGAGGAGAATAAGGAGAAGGGGGAGGAGGAGAAGGGGAGGGAGGAGGAGGAGAAGGGAGAGGAGGGGGTGGTGGTGGCGGTGGAGGAGGATGGGAGAAACGAGAAAAGAAAATGAGGAGAAGGGGAAAAGGAAAGGAGGGGAGGGGAGGGGGAGGAGGGGAGGAGGAGGAGGAGGAGGAGGAAGAGGAGGAGGAGGAAGAGAAGGGAGGAGGAGAGAAAGGAAATGAGGAGGAGTTGGGAGAGACGGAGGAGGAAGGAGAGAGAGGGGGGAAGAGAGAAAGAGAAAGAGAGAGAGAAAGAGAGAGAGAAAGAGAGAGAGAAAGAGAGAGAGAGAGAGAGAGAGAGAGAGAGAGAGAGAGAGAGAGAGAGAGAGAGAGAGAGAGAGAGAGAGAGAGAGAGAGAGAGAGAGAGAGAGAGAGATAGAGATAGAGATAGAGAGATAGAGATATATATATATATATATATATATATATATATATATAGAGAGAGAGAGAGAGAGAGAGAGAGAGAGAGAGAGAGAGAGAGAGAGAGAGAGGGAGAGAGGGAGAGAGGGAGAGAGAGAGAGAGAGAGAGAGAGAGAGAGAGAGAGAGAGAGAGAGAGAGAGAGAGAGAGAGAGAGAGAGAGAGAGAGAGAGAGAGAGAGAGAGAGAGAGAAGAGGAGAGAAGGGGAGATAGAAAAGAAGGGGAGAGTGAGAAGAGAAGGGGGGAGAGAGAAGAGAAGGAGAGAGAAGAGAAGAGAAGAGAAGAGAAGGAGAGAGAGAGAGAGAGAGAGAGAGAGAGAGAGAGAGAGAGAGAGAGAGAGAGAGAGAGAGAGAGAGAGAGAGAGAGAGAGAGAGAGATGGTCTGACAGATGCATATGTAGATTGATGGATTGTGTAAATAGAAACGATCAATATTGAACATGAAAGCCTAACTTACACACGTATTAGTCAGCAAAAAAAGATGCATACGAAATTAAAATAAAATTTACCAATAATTATATTCACTGCGCCGGAACCAGAAAAATGACAAAAGTGCGTAGTAATACTTTCCTGATTATCCCCAAAGATCAACTAAAAGAAAAAAAATGCTGTTGCCATCAACGGTACTGTGTATATGACTGGATTTCAACCTACCACGCAGGAGGAGGAGGAGGAGGAGGAGGAGGAAGGGCGAGAAAGGAAAGAGTAGGGAGAGGGGGGAGGGGTGTGGCGAGAAAGGAAAGGGTAGGAGTAGGAGTAGGAGGAGAAGGAGAAGAAAACGCTGAAGGGATACGGAGAAGCAAGCGGTTGCCTTTCCCTTTAGCCACCTTGACCCTTTTCGCAAGAGGTCGAGACACTTTAGCAATGTCCCAGTCGGCCACGGCGGCGGTGCCTCGCTCCTCCTTCCCAAGACCTTCTCTCGCATGTTCCCTGGACCGTAATCATAACACGCTCTGCCTCGATAAACTGACCCTCTGGCTTTCATTGTGCAAGCGGAGGCAAAGGCAAACACGGAACTATTGACACGGTGGTACGACTTGCTTGGGTGAGCGCCCACCCCTGCCAACTTCTGGGCATGGGCATTTCTCTCGACAAGTAACCTACCTCACACGCATTACACACACACACACACACACACACACACACACACACACACACACACACACACACACACACACACACACACACACACACACGGTAGAATTTCTGACAGATATATATATAGATAAATAGAGAGTGTGTGTAAACAGAAACCATCAACATGTATAGGCTACACATGCATTAGTCTGCAAAAAATGCATATCATTAAAAAAAAAAAAAAAATTATCAATTATTGTATTCAATGCATCGAGTTCAGAAAAATAATAATGTGGGACGTGATTATTTCCTGATTTTCTCAAAATATCAGTAACAAAAACAAGAAAAGAAAAGAAAAGAAAGAAAAAACAAACAAACAAGCGAAAATGATCTTGCCATCAACGGTACAGAGTATATGTCCGAATTTCAACCTATCACGTACACGCATTATATCACACGTATCGTATCTATCGCATAAGTCGAAGGTTACATAAACGCACAGAGGATTACTTTGCGTTGACCGGCTTGACGTAACAACACAAAAAACTAGTCTCAGTGACCTAGTCTTCTTCAAGCAATCTCAAGATGTTATACAGCATTCACATTCACCTTCTAGCGACACCCAGCCAGTTTTTTTTCATTATATCTCCTTATTTTGCTCTACTTCTTTTGTGGTTCCAGTCTCCTTGTCAACTGATTTGCAAACCGATGCTTAGCCTATATGTGCAGGCAAAGTTCGAGTATACATATTTACCGTTTAAAAAAAAGTAGCGTTTCTGTATCCATGATTATCTCTCTACATATAATTAAGGCGTCAAGGACATTCTGTAAAACACCGGCGAGTAATACAGCCCACGCAGTTGAAAGCTCATTGAAAAATGCAATAACGAAAACCAACGGCAC
>NC_061853.1:33152500-33155000 GCF_019202785.1 Penaeus chinensis
TAATAACATTACGAAAGTGTGCTTATCACATCCTTAATAACACAGCTGATTTAGTAATAGAGATGTGCGTCACAGACGTTCATTGGCACATTGCATATTTTCATCTATCTGTCTGTATACATGGACACACATCAATTGTCCTTTGGACTTGCTTGTAGTAATTCAGAACAAATAGGGAATTCTCCTCAACTGGCTTCCATTTGTGAATACCATGCCTCTCGATCATAATTGATTTGCGTTTTATATTCGAGTTGCTAAAGAGGTTCGAGAGAGTGGTTATACCGGTATACCATCATTTCCCTGGCGCCTCTATTAGATAAGACAGAGTGAAAGAGTGAGTGAGTGAGTGAGGAGAGAGAGAGAGAGAGACAGAGAGGGGAAGAGACAGAGAGAAAGAGAAAGAGAAAGAGGAAGAGGAAGAGAAAGGGAAAGAGAAAGAGAGAGGGGGGGGGGGGGTAGAGAGGGAGAGGGAGATAGACAGAAAATAGACATCAAGAGACAGAGATATGTGTGTATGAGCGTGGACATATATATATACTACATATATAGATACATATGCCACACACAAACACAATCATATATCGATATAATGACCTATCATACGTATGTATGTATGTATCTATCTATATATATATATTATATATATTATATATATTATATATATTATATTATATATATTATATATATTATATATTTACATATATATATATATATATATATATATATATATATATATGCATACATACATACATACATACACACATATATGTATATGTATATATCATATATACATGTATATATATATATATATATATATATATAAATATACATATAAATATACATAAATAAATATATACATATAAATACATATAAATATATTTATATATATGTATATAAACAGATACCTATAAATATATATAAATATATATATATACATATATATATATATATATATATATACACACATATATATGTATATATATATTTATATGTCACACAGAGTAGATTAACTCACTTCCCTCGTATCAGGCATTATTGAGCACTCGTATAATCATACATTCGAAATTAAGGTTCTCAAAGAGAAGTTCACTCTGAAGGATGTTCAATTATCTATTCATTCGTGTTCAAATGCTAACTAATTCCTCAATCTCCTTCGATAGTTAAAATCTCGAGAAGAAAACAGGCACATCCAGCCTTCCGTTTTCTTTTCTCAATCCATAGGGAGCACGAAGATAAAAAAAATAAAAAACGTCTCGGACTTGTAATCAAGTAAACTTCCTCAGAACTCGTATAATTTCACCCTTTCAAAAAAAAAAAAAAAAAAAAAAAATGGTTAAAGTACAGAAAAAAAACAACAACAACTGAATGCGAACACAGTACTGACCTTTTGCTTCGCTTCCACATCATCGTAGATTTTCTCCCCGCCGGCAAGGAGATTCGTAGCTGAAGAGAAGACATATTGAGAAATTATAAGTACGTAGAAAAACGATTAAATAATCATAGGCTAAAAAAAAGAGTGAAAAAAAAAATCATAGCATAGGCATATAAAGTAGAAACAATGCCTATTTATAAAATGAGTTTATCCGTACACAAAATTTGTTCGGACGAGATGTGCGTTTCAGGAAGGGCATCGTTGGTTTCTATGGCAACGGATTGAATGATTTCCCCTCTTACTCCACCATATTTTTTTAAGCTGTCATGTATACTCTTTCTTATCGGAATTATGACGTCGGCGATAAGAGAGACGTTTATTAATCTGGTCTCGATAACCCGGATGATGAAGTTTGGCGATGATAACGTTCTTGATGACTTAATGTAGAGCGAGAATGATAACATAGATAACAGCAGCTATAATAACAAATTAAGATAATAACTCAGGGGAAGGCGGAAATGGTAAGTAAAAAACGATGATGAAGTGATATAAAGTGTTAAAATGAGGGCAAACAAACACAGTACACTACTGATATAGACACACACACACACACACACACACACACACACACATATATATATATATATATATATATATATATATATATATATACCTACAAAAGAACAAAAGCTGCCGCATTCACACACACACACATACACTACATACGCCCAAACCCATACACAGACACACGTTAAAACACAAACACAGACACATACACGCAAAAAACACAAGACCATCACACAACACGGGGGCGACGAGACACGTACATTCAAGGGTACCCGAGCGGCTCCACAGTTCGTCCTCGTCTTCGGTGTTGTCCTCCAAGGCCACAGAAGGATGCCTCTTATACCCTCCGTCTTGTTCATCCTCATGGGACAGGAGAGGTTTGTACATTATCTCCTTGAGAGGGAAGGTTGAGGGGGACAGGACTAGGAGAGCATTCCTTGCAAGGGAAAGTGAGGCAGGGAACGAGGGGATGCGAGAAGGGGAGAGCTGGTGAGAAAGGAGGAATTCCGATTTGAAGAAGAATGACAAAGAGCAGAAAGTATTCGATGGAAGAAAATGAAA
>NC_061853.1:33175000-33177500 GCF_019202785.1 Penaeus chinensis
TAAAAACTATATTAAAATCGCTATACATGTCCATGAATCCGTGACCAACGCAGGAAAACTCTCTGCAGAACAGTTTAAAGCATTGAAATTTCCATCTATACCAGGAAATTATTCTCCTCATTCTTTGTATGGATATACATGAAGTGTATATAAAGCTAATGGACACTGTCTAAACAAAAGGTAAATATAATATGTAGAATAAAAACTAAAAAAATACTCACCAAACACTTGCTGGGACTTCCCCTAGTTTGTAATTTGTCACCACAGCTGATATTTGTTTATGTGTGACGTCATCAACTAACAAGGGAATAAAGGGATGCGCAAACTTTGAACACTACTCGTGTGATAGTTTTATTGACCCACACATATATATTTACCTATAAATTTATTTATCTATCTATCTATTTATCTATTTATATATATATTGTTCGGAAATACTGCTGGCATATAAATTATATGTTGTAATTCATTTCAACAACTTAAGCATAACTAATATATATAGGAATTAACCAAAACCCGTGTTACTAGGATGGTTAAATTGTTTTATTGTTATGTATGCTTTAAGTACTTACATTTATAAAACTTTTTCGATTTCAAATGCAAGCTAAAACACTCGTAATTATATTAGATATCCCTAAAAAAATAAGTTTTCTCTGGAACATTCCTGGATTAGAAAAAACGAATGCCATACAACAGTTGAATATACAATTCTCTTCTATTACAGAATTAACAGAAATGTATAGAAACGATATTTGGAAATGTTGTGTGTAGACTTAATATGGTCCTTTTTAATCACATGAGAAATTCTTGCAGATGCAGATAACGGTAAAAAAAATAAGGTGCATGTTGCATATATTCGGTAACAATAGATATTTGGGGCATTGTTTTTATCTTGTGTTATAAATTTGCGCCATTCCGTTTTTTAATCCAAGGATTAAATTGCTATATAAGCTACATCAGTGACTGAGGTATATTAAAAAGACGGGAGAATTCTCTACTGGAATAGAGATTGATGACTGAATTTGGTGAAGTATACTGTATACACATATAAAATTATATCAGTTGCTATGAATATCTCATGGCAGTGATCAATGAAAAATAATGAAAGCACACATCATCATACTACAATACATTTATTAGTGTTGTGTAGTAGGATTCGGACAAGACGAGAAATATGGCATAAGAGGTAGGATCAGACCTTGGGGAAGGAATGTGATAAGATAGACAGATCTGCTGCGGTGTGGATGGTGGTTTTCCTAAATGTAGTAACACTTAACGGTAGACGTATTATTAACATGTGATATTTACATTGATTGCTATTTCTAAACGTATAAAAGCTTTTAATGCATATTACTAAAGGTTCTCTTCAGTTACTCTTTTTAAAGAGTCTCAACTACCCTTACATCTTCCCTAAAGATTATGAGATTACACACGGAATAGTTTTCATTATCTCAATTGCATATCTTATGTGATAGGAATGGGAAGATACTGTTATTGTCGGGGTAGACATAATCTCGCCGAGGTCTGTGCTGTAGGAACAATTTCAGTCTCATTAGCGTGTATGAGACCAGTATTCGAATTTGTTATTCATACGTTACCGTGGTGCCGTGCGCATTGTCTTCCTACACGAAGTAGTATGATGAAGCAAGGGATATAGCAAACCAAAAAGCTTGAGCGACATTTGTTTATGGTATAGAAGTATGGAAGAAAATGGATGGAATTGTTACCTCTACAAAAATCAGTATAGACCTATACGCGGCGACGTAAACGAGATACTTTCTGTGACGTCACTCTACACCAGTATTTCCTAATCTGGGGGCGGGATCCCCTCGGACTGCGGTTCTCAAATTGGAGGTTCTGACCCCAGGAGGAATCGCGAAATCCTGCAATCCATCCTCTCTCCTCCTTCTCCTCTACCTATTTCACCTACCACCCATGCTAACGCGTCTAGCATGTATGTATGTATGTATGTACATATGTATGTATGTACATTCGTACATGCATACATGCATACATACATACATACATACATACATACACGCATACATACATACATACATACATACATACATACATACATATATACATACATGCATACATATATACATACATGCATACAGTAACAGACAAGCAGATATACGGACACAGGGAAAAGTGATTGTCAGAAAAACTTTGTTGCAGCCAAAGAGTACGAGAACCTGTGACCTAGAGTGATCTTCGGGGGTGTGGGGTGGGGTGGGAGGTGGAAGCTTAGACTAACTTATTAGTAATAAGCTTGATGCATGCTGCTGTACATGCATCAAGTCCTATACATACTAAAAACGCGTTTCCTTAAATTTTAGATGATTGACAAAGCAATCTGCTTTTCCAGGAAAAATACTGAAACATTTGCTTTAAGATGTGTATATGAGGGGGGGGGGGGGAGGAGTTTGTAAAGGCAAGGGACAGCTAGGAGTGGGGTAAAATGGCTAAACAAATACAAGTTATCCCCTAGGCCCCA
>NC_061853.1:33187500-33190000 GCF_019202785.1 Penaeus chinensis
TTTAATTTTTGTCATTATTGTTATCATTTATTATTATTATTATTATTATTATTATTATTATTATTATTATTATTATTATTATTATTATACTATTATCATTATTATTATTATTACTATTATTGTTATTATAATCATTATCATTATTTTTATTATTATTACATCACTATCATTATTATCATTAATATTATCAATATTATTTTCATTGTTATTGTTTTTATTATCAGTAGTAGTATTCTTACTATCATCATCATCATCATCATCATCATCATCATCATCATCATCATCATCATCATCATCATCATCATCATCATCATCATCATCATCATCTTCATCATCATCAATATGGTATTGGAATAATTGATAATAGTACTACTACTACTACTACTATAAATTATAATAATGATAACATCAATAACAACAACGGTGGTAGTAATATTATTAATGATAATATTAATAATAACAATGATAATAATATTATTATTAATGATAATAATAACAACAACAATAATGTAAAAATAACAGTAATGATGATAATAAGAACAATAACCATACTACTACTACTACTACTAATAATAATAATAATGATAATAATAATAATGATAACAATAATAATAATAATAAAACAATAATAATCATTACAATAAGGATTATAAAAATGATAATAGAATGCGTAATATGATGCGCACTCTTTTGTATGTTTGAGTGTGATTCTTTAATAAACTGACTTCAAGTCCACAGACATATAGAATATGATTTCTAGGATAAGCTGCGTATCGTAAACCAAAATACGGGACTTAGTCAGCTGCAACATGGAATATGATTTCAGGCGTAACGGACGAAACACAAATATAATTCTAAAATAATGGTGATGAAGATGATTATTAATATCATATGCATGACCTTTATCACTACTACACTAATATTATTGCTTCCTCTAATACTGCTCCTCCCATTCTCGCACGACTGGCTCTTCCCGGAAACAATAGTAAATGGGTTCTTTGGTTTCTTTGATGGTTAGAGATCATGGCTGGATATGAGATAAGAGAAGAGAGAAAAGAAAACAATAAGTAATTTGCATTTAGAACAAACGCTCTTTAGGAATCTTACGGGAGACATGATTCAGATTTTGCTTTTGTGATATCAGAATAACTAGCCTCAAATATAAATTGGCACATAGAGGTATTTTTAGTTACCGCATGAACTTTCCGCATGGAAAGAGTCTAACCCTAGCATTGGTAGAGTACCACTACTAACGAGGTGGCAGACATAGTGCCTATGTAAACAAACATGGCGCCATCTGGGAAATCATACGATCATTCTCTTACGTAGAACATAATTTTAAATAAATATAGTCATGTAAATGAAACTATTGTAATATATATAGTCATTCCGTAGCATGAGATCAAGACGGGTCAAACCGTCTTCGTCTGAGAGGCGTTCTGCTTACATGCGATCCATAAGTTATTCAGAAACGCAAAAATTACAAAAAATGAGAAGCTGTTTCTGTATTTTATTAACATTCGGGGGGGGGGGGGGGTAATATCCAGGTATCTTATGTTTATGTGTCTCACTTTAAATGTTTGGAGGAGCTGTGAATCTTTCAAATATTAAAATCTTGGGAAATGCATAATTTATACATGACCCTCTCGACTGTTGAGACACTTTTGGTTGACACATACAAACAATATGTATGTTTATGTGTGTGTGCGTGAGTGAGTGAGTGAGTTATTAGTGGGTTTACGCTTGTGTGTATGTGTGTGTGTATGTGTGTGTGTGTGTGTGTGTGTGTGCGTGTGTGTGTGTGTGTGTGTGTGTGTGTGTGTGTGTGTGTGTGTGTGTGTGCGACCAAGCATTATTGATCAGTTAAGGCAGAAGAAACAGTTCAAAATCTCTCTTTGATCTATTCAGGATATCCTGCTGGGGGTATACCATGGGCAGCCCACGTACAAGCAATGGCTGGACGAGGGCGGAGACATCAACGCCATGCACGCCATGGGCTACACCTTCGCCTTCATGGTCTGCGCAGGAGGTCACTCGCTTATCCTACAAGACCTCCTAGAAATTCAGAACCTGCACCTGAACCTAATCAACAGGTGGGGAATGACCCCACTAATGGGCGCGGTGAAATGGGGCCAAGATGAATGCGCTCGGCTCTTGCTCACCACCAAGCATTCAGTGAGTCTTTTCTTTAAAGTAAATAGAAAATCTTGATATTTTTATCACCCGCTTTTGCCGAATGGCGTCCTGTGCCTCAACTAAAAGAAGAATCGGTCTCCGCAGTGCCAGTTGGACCTGACCATCAAGGACAAGGAGGGCCTGACCGCGCTCTCCCTCGCGGCCCGGGAGAAACGCTGGAACATCATCCCTCTCCTCCTCAGGCCACACGTGCGCTACGACGCCCATACTATCGACTTCACCCTCTACAGAGTCGTGGACGGAGGCCTGTGGGAAGTGGTCACCACGCTGCTGGAGGAGCACGAGAACCTCAGCCAAGAAGCTA
>NC_061853.1:33202500-33205000 GCF_019202785.1 Penaeus chinensis
TTGAAGGCTAGCTAACATCAAGAGCAATAAAAAGCAAACGATACAAATATTTATTGCATATCTCAATAACGTTACATTGCTCGATGACATTACGAATTTATAATGCACAGAGAAGTGAAACGGCCATACAACTAGAGTTTACATATCTTGAAGATCATTTAGACTTAAGATGCCTTTACTGAAAACATCTAAACTGAGACTTACATATGTGATCTAACGGTGCTTTCTTCTTATGGCGGGACAAGGAATGTCTCAGGCTGCTTTGTCCTTTGCTGAACAAAAGGGAAATTTTGGGTGAACAGCGTAAAAGGATTATTTTCAAGCTACTCGAAATATGTGAGTTATGTGTTTGCATAAATTCTTTTATCTCTCTGTTTCTATCAGTATCCCATCCTTTATCATTTCATTTGTAGTATTCCTGTGTGATTTCTCTTCTGCTACAAAGCATGAATAAATGTCAGTGAAAGAAGAACTATCTTTTTTTGAAGCTGGAGCTTTGTGAAGTTATAAAGTGAATGATAAAAAGATACCGTACATGGAGGGAACATTTTATTAGAAAAGTAAATATTACAAAATATATAAAACATAAATACAATTCATGATACATCTATAGTTACCCTGAAGTTAAGATATCTTGATAAGAAAATAATACTGAAATAATAGAAGGAATATAAAAACGCAAAAAAAATACATATCAGAATAAAAACTAGTGCATACGAAGATAAATTAAGCTGCACATAAGAGAAAAATGTGTTTTATAAACTTATTTCATAAATCATATCTCTTAATTCACTCAGACCTGAGGTTCTTTCTTTTCCTTTTTACCCAGATTTCCCCAGTAATTTTCGATCTCTTTTATCGTTTTCCCTTGCGTCTCGGGAATGAAGATGACAACCAGGATCATGCACAAGAGGGCGCTTCCCGCGTAGCTCCAGAAAACCCCGTGTATACCAATGGCTGATTTGAAATTCGGGAAACTCATGGAAATCAGGAAGCTGGATATGGCCTGGAAAGCATTGGTGGTGCCGCAGCCTATGGATCTCACGGAGCCTGGGAGGACTTCCACAGATAAAAGCCAACAGAGAGGTCCTACAGAGACAGCGTATCCTATTGTAAACGCAGAGAGAGCAGTTATAGGAAGCCATCCGAGCGAGGAGACATCGTAGTCGGAGTTCTGAAGGTAAAAGAAAGCAGCCATGGACGCTCCCGATAGGGATGTCAGGATGATACCGATGGAAAGCATCGGTTTGCGTCGAAGGCTGTGCATCAGGACAACGGCGACGCAATTGCACGCAAGGCGAACCGATCCGACTATCACCGAACTTAAGTTGGGATCCAAACCCACTCCCGCGAACTGGAAAATATGGACGATGTAAATGGCGACGATTGCGTTGCCATTTATTTCCTTCGTGAAGATCACCAACGCCGCTGCAAACATGGCCAAAAGGTTCGGCTTCTGAATAACTTCCCGGAATGAATTCTTAAAAGACGTTTCAGCGACAGGTTTGTTATTCACGGCCTCCAGTTCCTCCGGGAGTTCTGAGGCGCTCCTGAGCTTCGTCAGCGCCTCCCGAGCCGCCTCCTCCTTACCCTTTCTCCCCAGCCACATCGGGGACTCCGGCGTTAACAGGAGGCCGCAGAAAGCGGGGATTGCAGTGATGGACGGGACGAGCAGCGCCACCGCCTCCCAGGAAAGGACGCAACCGGAGCCATAGCACAGGAGCATTCCCAGCGACGACCAAGCGTCAAGCAGGCCTGTCAAGGTACCGCGAAGTCGGCTTCCGGTGACTTCATATGTGTATATAAAGGCGACTGGATTTATCACGGCTCCCACGAGTCCCTGGAAGGAGTAAGATATAAAGTCTGTGACTGTTATTGTCATTATGTGTGTATGTAAATAATTTGGAGTTTATATGCACATATATGTATTTGTGTGTATATGTATATATATATATATATATATATATATATATATATATGTATGTATGTATTATATATACATATAAATAGATAATTAAATAGACAGATAGATAGAGATGTATATATGCACACACACACACACACACACACACACCCTTTACCAAGTGCTAAACTGCAGCGAAAAAGGCCTAAAAGAAGCAAGACGAGACAAACCTGGACGGCCCGGCAGCACAGCAGGAAGACCTCCGGCAGGCCCGTCCGGAGTACCACCTCGCACGATGCCAGGCTCATAAGCGCGAACGAGGCCCACATTAGAGGGGCCAGCAGGAGCAGGAGCTTCCTGGGACCCAGCCTCTCACATAGCACCCCGCCAAGCAGGCCCCCGGGGGCGTACATCAGCAACTGTACCGTGGCTGTGAGATCGGTATGTCTTATAAGAAAGTCAATAGCGATGATAAGTAACGATGATTTAGGAGCACGGTGTCAGTACAAGATTGGGTGATATAGAACGATGATGATTAGACTGATATCACCGAAGGCAAACAAATAGTTACTTAGACAGCACAGCATATAAACCGAA
>NC_061853.1:33245000-33250000 GCF_019202785.1 Penaeus chinensis
AAATCTGTGCATAATAACTTAAACATTACTGTACCACAAGCTAATGGAATGAATGTACATTAATGATGATACTCCATTATTATACTATGTAATGAAATTACCCATTATGAAATATTAGACTACTAAACATGCATATTTTTGAAAATGTGTACATCTGAAATGCCCCAGACAGCATGCAAGTCAGTGGTTCACAATCTTTCTCTACTTAATGACCTGTTTCTCATACCACCTAAGAAATCATAATGAAGATAAGAAAAGAAAAAAAAAAAAAGCAGCCATCTGTATAAGCTCTATTAATTTAAGTTATGCCTTCATCGTAAAGTCTTGATATAAGTTTTGATAATTAGCCATATATTTCTATCAGGGCTTTGTGACCCATTGGTTGCAAACCACTTGTCAAATTTATCATCAACCTTTGCTGGAAGTATGGTAGGACTTACCTCATATTCCTGTTCAATAGATATATCAAATGCAGAGGTTACACTTGTTGGGGATATCATGATAGAATGTATTGCTAAGAGCTTGATGCAGTTCCGAAGACGTCCAATTGTTTTACGAATATCAACTGGGACCTGTTTGGAATTCCTATGAGCTTAGTATATCAAAAGTGCATCTCACTTTTATTATTATAAATCTAAGCTTAGCAGATTTCTTGAAATTATTTCATTATGTCAGTTACTTAAGGAAATCTATGTAAATCATAGATTAGAGAAAGAGAATATATGGTAAATATTAGTTTTTATCATTTTACATATTTCATAGAATCATTAGTTTGATTTTTCCTACTAATGCACATATCAATAAGGGGATCAATATAAATATCAAATATTACTGAAAGATATCTAAAAATGAACACTAATTCAGCCAAACTGAAACTGACAGAGGTTCTTCATATTCTGTAATTACTATTTCTGGAACATGAGATCCCTTACTAAATTAATTCAAATGAAAAAATACAATGTGCATTTTTGTCTGACGGAAAAGCAATATTTCAATAATTTCACAAGATTAGTTTTCACTGGCTTCTTAAAATAGGAAACAAATCTGGAATTTCAAATCTAAAGATTATTTCTAATATTCTACACAATATACATGTACTATGTAACTATTAATAAGCACAATTAATCATGTAGATTATACCTCTTCAAAGTTGACAGTGTAAGTTGATGCTTGTTCTTGTGGTACTGTTGGAGTAATGTACACATATCCATTTGCTCCAAACACAACTCGGGCACCACAAGGGAGATCATGCATTCTCTGCTTGTCTTGGACAATAAGTGATGGTGATACAGCTAGGAGTGTTCCTTGCGATAGCTAGAGGAAGAAAATGTATCTTAGATCAAATAACCAATCCAATATCATAAAATGAATAGTAAAACAAAATCATTGCAGTCACTTTAATAATATTATGGAAACTAATTCCCAAAATATCTTTAAATACAAATAAGTCTTTAATTCTTCCATTAACAAAGTAAAGAGAAAAATATTGTTATACTTATCTATGAATGAAACTAATGATATGAGATCTCATCACAATACCTTTCCATATTTGATGCTACGAGCAGCCAATCTTAACAGTCCATCATCACTAATCTTTTGAACTTCAACACAGACAAGGTCTCCTTCCCGTAGTAATCCTCTCATGCCACGTTCATCCTCCAAATTACTACGACGCTAAAAAAGGGAAAAACAATTAGATGTACACACGGCTAACAGAAGTTGGAAACTTTTTCATCATCTTAGAAACCTAGCTAGCTTAATAATTCTTTAATCCAATGAATCCAGGCAAGGAGTAGCTGATGGAAACATTTTGTCAAGGGCACATTTTGCCAAGTGTCAAGTGAGTGCTATTTAAGTGCACAAAGTACTTGGAATGAGACCAACTCAGCAGGCTTTGTTTGTAAGCTGCTATGAGATTTCCATTGGTCTACAAGGGCAAGGTTTACCAGCTATCAACCATGCCTGGGCCATATCCAGGGAATGGGTTATGTCCATGTACAGAAACTTATTCCTGTCTGCTATTACCCACGGTATAGGGTGTGTTTCAGAAAATTTAATAACATAGAAATATGAAAAATAACAGGAATAACATAAAGCAACTCATTGTTACTATACTGAAGTTTCATAGAACATGATTCAGTTACAAATAGTTTGAGACATGATACCACCTTCAGTTAATTTGTAAATATGTATCATGCACAGTAAAAGTAAACTACCAAGAAACTTCATACTTGCTCTCCTCCTGGTAACTGAATATTTGACAGTCGAAGCTCAGCATCCAGCCTGGAATTTACGTCTACTTTCCATCTGTTAGTCTGAACCTGTGTGATACGTCCAACAATAGTGTCACCAACAGCACCTGGAACCAAATATTAATGAGCATTGATAAAAAAATTAAAAGAATCAAAGAGCTGTACACTACCTGCAGTTCAAACATTTTCTGACATCATAGATGAGATACAGAATTCAAAATGCTGGACTTCTGAATGAACTGTAGAGTAACATATAAGAAGAATCATCAAATTGTGCAAAGTAATGGCAACAATCCATAATTTGAAGAATATAGCTGAATTAAAGAAGCTCAGTCTCAAAAAATATTTCAGATTCACTCTATCAAACCTAACAAATTATTTAGATCAGACAATTGTATTACAGAATAATAGAAAAATTAAATGATACACCTATGACACAGTAGAAATATTTTAAAACATCCACATCCACATGACATTAAAAAAATAAAAAAAAAATCATTAATTCATTCATTCATAAAAAAAATATATATAAAATAAAATAAAATATCCCCATCTTAATAATGAACCCTCAAACAAGTCACACTTTAACTGTTGATATTCATGTCAGCTTACACACTGTGGAATGGTATGTTACAATACTTTTGTTCCAAAATCTGACATTAAAATTACAAGCAATTTATTAAACCAAGCTAAGAACAAAGATTCAAATATTTTATTTCAATAAAGACAAGTATTAATGACATCATCTGAAACCTATTGTGCATCACCACTGATAAATATAAAAATCTCCAACAATATCACATAGCAGAATAATCATATCATTTACAATATAGACTACAGAGATTGGACAAACAAATGACAATTATACAAATAAACATATAGCAGAAAAAAAGAGGCTCGCAAAAACATTTTCTAGAATCTACAAGGCAAACATCTAATGCAGTATAACGAAAAACAGCCATTGTAATTATATAACAAAGATGGATTTTTAAGGAATCAATAGAATACAACAATGAAACATAATGCAAATAATCATGTCAAAGAAATAGAAAAATATATAATACTACATAATAGTCAGCTGATTTTAAAAATACTTTACAAAATTAAAACTAGACTTCGTTTAGATTAACAGAATTAAGAGAGAAATGCTTATTATATCACTTACCTTGATACACTTGCCGCAGGGGGGTGACAGTGATGAGACGATTAACTCGGGTTACATATCCTGCAACTGATGCAACCTGAACTCCTTCTTCCATGTAAGTGCCATGACCCCTAAACAAGCAAAATGGAGATATTAATTAACTTTAACCCTGTAATCTGACTGCCTACATCTCAAAACAGAAGAAGTTAGTTATTTAGAAACTGGCAGGTTAATCTGGCTAATCTTGCAATTTCAAAATGTTATAATCTGGTGATCCAGGGAAAATAGGGATCAAACACATCAAGTATTGGAATTTTAAACTCCAAGCCAAAATATGAATGGATAGACTTTAGAAGGAATTAATTACAACTGCAAACATCAACTAAATCTCACTTCTTACTTCTTCTTTGACTTGCATTATAACTTATTCTAGTTGAAGGAAACATTACCTTCATATCTAAATAACTAGATTGTAGTTTGGTGTATCAAGACACATCAAAGTTACAGAGCTACTTGTAAAACCCTTTACTGATATAAGAAATAATGGGTATAGCATACAGCTTTATGGTACATGGTAAACTTTGCCTGTACCGGATAGAAAAACAGAAAGGGAAAAACTACACTCACTGATATATGAAATAATCTCTCTCTCTCTCTCCCTAAAAACTTACCTCATAAAACTTGTATCCTGATAAATAACTTCACCCGGAGTGACAAGCCTTGGCTTCGCAGAGCCTTGAACATGAACCATATTCTGGACTCGAGGGAGTTCACATGCAAGCTGGATCTCCATGCTTTCCGTTTATTCGCAGAAGCAATTTCTACCTAAATAGAAGCGCCGTATATCAAAACCGTGTAACAGAATCAACAACTGTATGCATACAGGGAGCTGTTCACATGGAACCGCTTCCACATGGATCTTGTTTGTTTACATTCGCGAGCGCTTCGTTCACATACGCTGGTGAAAATAGATATATATTTTTTTTTTAATTATTAATATCACGGCAAAACAAACAGACAAAAACAGTGCGGTGATATATTCTATAAAAAAGGAATCAAATGTATGCAGAACTGCACAGCGTTACTTATTACATCTCGTACAGTTCTAAACAAATAATTTTTATATTCATTCAGATACGCTAACCAAGGAAAAAAGAAAGGCGCAAATCGCACAGACATTCGTACACAAACATACAAATCTCTCTCTCTCTCTCTTTTTATATGATATTATGCAGGGAAGTTTTGGACACGGTGTGTCTCGTAGTGAATATTGCATTATAGTGAATTTCGTACATAAATTAGTGAATATCATTGGCATTTGATGCACTTCACATATGACCGTCCACTTGCGTTTTCTAAATGTTTTATTATTTAGAGTTTTCATCTATATCATAAACAACAATATGTTCATGTTAACGCACTACAGATAACAAAACCTCTACTAAGTGTAATTTCGGGCAATGGGTCTGAGAAAATCTGTGGACGCGCAAGCCTTCTATCTTATACTACCGCTCCATCAAAATATTGTCTCGCTGCACGGCTATTTATTTCACTTGATTCTCATTTCCTACAAACGGCTATATCATAATGACAGAAAGTGGGTC
>NC_061853.1:33257500-33262500 GCF_019202785.1 Penaeus chinensis
ATGCATATATACATATACATATATATATAATATATATTACTGGGTGTGATTATGAAGACGGAATTAAATGAAATTACCATAATAATCATAGCTATATATAACTATATGTATATACATATATATATATATGCTCATTATTTTATCCTTTTGCTTTTTATCATTACAGAAGAAATATAACAGAAGCCGCTGAAAATTAACGGCACAAAACTAAAACTATTAACAAGTAGGGCGCAAGAACGCGTCGCCGAAGGTTCCTGAGTTCCCTGCATCGCATTCTTATTTCGTTTGGCCTTTCCCCCTCCTTCCTTTAGGGTACTAAAACTCGGCACTACGATATTCGAGCACCAAGTCTCCAAGAAGGCAAGGTCGGAACCCTAACAGTCGTCGTCAGGAGTGTTTTCCTCAATCCACGAAATGTACTTGGATGCGCGGGTGAACACTCCAGGCGAGTTCTCCTTGGCACACTGATCTCCAAAGCTGACCACGCCCGTTAGCACCCAACGCCCGTCGGCAGCGAGAGAGATGAGGGGGCCTCCGCTGTCACCCTGGGCCAGTCGAGGAGAGGCGTCGGTTATTGGGTGTGATTATGCAGTGACGCAATAAATGGAAAATAAACAAGAAAACAGAGGCGATGGGAGGAAAGTTAGATATTTAGATAGGTAAAACTGAGAATTTAGCTGACACATCTGCTGTTATAAAAAAACAAAATGTAATAACCGGTGCAAAATGTGTGAGAACACTTTATGGTACGATTGCATTTATAATAAACTTTATAATGGCTTGCTTATAGTGGACATTTCGATACATTAATTAAGACTCGAAGGTCAATTGTAGTGCATCAAATAGGAGTACGTACCTGACATGCGTCCTTTCCAAGTGTGTACGTGCAAACCATGTTATCTGTGATGTCGTAGCGATCGGAATAGAGCTGATTACACCAGGCGTTGCTTATGTAGTCCACTGCTACCTTTTGCAGAACAGTGGCAGTAGTTCCCTCTGGTGGAGTAAAAAAGGTTGGGCTTTAGACATTTTCCTAGCGCCCCCCCCCCCCTCCATTCCTCTCTCTTTCTCTTTCGTCCAGTTGCATCCTTAGCAAACTTTAAGAAAACGTATCTTATAATGAGCTGTTTGAGTTCTTACCTGTAAAATATCTAAGATCTCATTATGGATTTCAAGCTAAACGATCCACTGAAAATTGTTTCTTTACATGCTGGAAGCTTTCGACACAGTGGATCATGCTACCAAATTACACCATAATGGTGGGAGAGGTATTTCCAACAAGCCAACATGTTAGCAAGTGTGGACATGGCTTTAATTCAACATGTGATTCAATGTAATCCCTTTGTATCATTCTAGATCAAATGAATTGTTTAATTCTCAAAATTCTCTATCCATCTGCCTATCTATCTATATATCCACCAACCTAACTATCAGCCTACCTGGCTGTCTGTCTCCTTTCCTTCTCTATTATATTATATATATATATTATATACATATATATATTATATATATTATGTATATTATATACATATATTATATATATATATATATATATATATGCATGCATGTATGTCTATATATCGTGTATGTATGTATGTATATGTGTATGTATATATATATATATATATATATATATATATATGTGTGTGTGTGTGTGTGTGTGTGTGTGTGTGAATGTATATGCGTCTGTGTGTGTATATATATAATATATATATATATATATATATATATATATATATACTACGTACAGACATTAGCAGTGTTATAGGAAAAAGGATGATTGGATCTCACCTTAATGATATTCAGTTAATTATACTTCGTTCTTTTCGCAGCCTTTTCCTTATTGCGCTTCACGTATACGTTCATAATGCATATGGAAAGGACTCAAAACTACCGATACTCACGCCAAGTAGTAGTGCCCCATCCCGTTGTAATACCCTTGCCCGACACCGGCACCTCGGAAGGTCTGGCGAGGCATACGGGTGCCACTGTTGAGCTAAACGTCGCGGGGGAAGATAGTTTCAGTAATGCTATGTCGTTATCCTGTGTGGGAGATGAACATCGCCTTGTACATTAACTGGATTTCGAAACGAGTGGTACATGTACTACCCACTGTAGTTTTATGTTGAAATTTTATTGTTCAAAGATGGTTCCGCAAGCGATCAGCCACCAAGGAGTCAATCATTATTATTATTGATATTATGGTTTTCAAAATACTAATAGCTAAAAAAAAAAAAAAAAATGGTAAACAGGTGCGACTGGTGATTGACTCCTTTGTGACTAAGCACTTTTGTGGTCATCACATGTGTTTAAATACAGTGGATAAAATAGATCACAATGGACATGACATGTACATCAAGCCATTTTATCCCAAATAGTTAAAGATGCAACAGCAGCTGTACTTCGGTAACTGACAATCTCATATTCTACGGTCGAATTACGAGTGGCTATCAGCAGGAACTGACCAGAGTCAAACTGTCGAAACCCGGATGGACCATCACACTCTCCGCTTTTATTTCATAGCTGCCCTCTTCGTTTACAGATCTATCGTGATCTCCTAAGTACACAGTGCTGGCAGTGAATCTGCAGAAAAGACATTGATTATAAACTTCAGAAGAGTAAGTTTTAGGGCTTCTGCATATACTCTTCAACGATCTTTATCAATACAGTTAGTAAGTAACCAGGTAGCATAAAGGATATATCATAAAGTCTCATTTTACACAATCATAAATGGATGAAGAATCACTTGTATTTTACCTACACGAGTCGCACAATATCCCAATAGTAACAGAGAGGACTTACCCTCTCATGTAACAGTGCCCGGCTGTAATCACCCAACGATGTTTGATGAGGGAACCGCCACACCTACCTCCCCAGTCCATTTTGATGCCAACCTGAAGTTTTTTTTTTTTTTTTAACTTGACTGTATGTTTGTTGCTGTTCTCCCTCTCTTTTTCGTGTGAATGCATTTATTCCTGTACCCATTACACGTGTGTACCTAAGAATGTTGAGTATGTTACTCTGTGAATAGTATTAGTATCCGTTCATGAAAATAAATCCATATACAATGGTGGCATCTGATGATTAATATCTGTACATAACCATGCATGAGACACAAACTAACATGACAATATACTCCATAATAAAGACATTTCAGGAATCAGAAATACTAATATCCCTAACCTTACTTCTCAAAGAAATGGTTAAGGGCTATAGGCTGTTAAATGACTGACTGGCCGAAGATAACCACCGACCTGCCAAGGGAATTCCCCGCGGATCGCGGCCTGGCCTCCTACGATCCTTGGAAACGTGATCTTACTGAGGCCGCAGTTGCCTGGTAGAAAAAAAAGAAATGGGAAACAAAAGCTATTTGAGGAGTCGACCAAGTCTGATACATCGACTTGTGGATTATTCTCAATGTGATGTTTGATTTTTAAAAACATTTGTTTTTTACTGCATTTGGTGACCGTATGTATTACTGGAAGGTTAGTTAACAGTCACACATTTTATTATAACCGGGAAATTTTGATGCATTCGAAGTGATGATGTAATTTGATCGACTGGAAAAGTAAGATGATAGTTTGGGAATCAACTGAAAGCTAGTAATGTCTAAAGATGGCAATCTAATAAGCTATAGTAGTAAACCAGGTGGGACAGACACGGTTGTCGTGAAGTTTAAAACTGATATGAATAAAATAAAAAAATCAGTTTATGAATGAGACAGATGATGACTTTGTGAGATAGATTCCAACAAAATGGAGACGTAGGCATCCTCCGATATGTAAGTTGACCAGTTGTGTCCAGTGAGGAAAAACGCTATTGTTTCAGTATCCGTAGATATTTGGCTTGCAATTGAGAGGACGTTCTTGGAATGATAACTCTTCCTGCACTACAATCTTAGAATAGGAAAATAAAAGATTGGCCTAGGGTCAGCTGGTAAACAGAAGATTCTTTTTATCCCGCGTGAGACCTAATTGAAGGAGACTACTGCAATTAAAGATTATTAAGAAGAGAATCCCAGCCTTGCGTTCCGTTGGATATTTTTGAGCGTTAAAAGGAATGCGCTCGAACGGAACGGTCTGCAGCGTTACGGTGACGCCCAAATATAATCATTGATCCACACGAGCTTTTTGCGTTTAACCACATTTACTAAGCCTTTTATTTATGCTAGTATCATAACGGTCTTCTTGTGCTAGTAACATAACGGTCTTCTTTTTATCATAAAATAGAATATTTTGCATTAATAGTCTAGCATCTAGGCTTACGAGACCAAAATCATACTCCCTTGTTTCTTCGCATTTAACATCTTTTACTTAGCTGAATATGTAATAAAATACATGTCAAGAAGTTCCCATTAGCAATACATTGATCTGAAAAGTTCATATGGCAGAATGCACACTGAAATATATTCCTTGACATTCTAAATTATGCGCGTAAACAATGTACGTGTCGTCTGCTCGGTGCATCACCTCCCGGGACTAGCGTTTGTATACCACACGAATAATTCGAGTATCGTGCAACAGACCATTCCGTTGAAATTTTGTCCAACGAATCGCAGAACAGATTTTGAGAGCAAAATGCATTAACGTCTCCCCTCTTGTCGCGGAAAGGTTGGAATAAGAAACGAGTATTATTAGAACGAATGATCAAGTCGCCATTAGAATAGATTGCATTTTCTGCCTCATTTTCCAGGAACCTGTATTCATGATGTCAGAACAAAATGGCATCGTTATGTATTTGGTGAAAGATGCTATCAGATGGAATATTAAGATAATTAAGAAAGGATGTATGTCAGTTTTTTAAATCTTTGTAAATTCAGGGTATTCTTTTATATCTGATATCTATGTACCATATGAGAACACGCATACTTACTGCAAAAAAGTCGATCCTGACTGGCCGCTGCCGTTGTCGCAGTAGGAGTGGTTGTTGCTGTTGGCGGAAGTGCATCGGTAAGTGTTGGTTGTGGTGCTGGTAGGATAGATGGGGGTAGGGGTGGTGCG
>NC_061853.1:33280000-33282500 GCF_019202785.1 Penaeus chinensis
ATTTTAGCCATATATTACACCCCAAAAATCTAAATAGGCTATATAGATTTAGCTTTGTTTACTTTCTAAATATGAATATAACTTATTTAACTATTGTGTTGAGTGAAATGGGTTAATCTTTATGGTATGGATGCACTGAGGTAGGGTAAGTTGAAGATAAAATTCTTGTAGAGGACAAAAAGTTGCAGCAGTTTGGACAAGAAATAATCTGCAGACATAAATGGTAACTCCACAAATAAAGGATAAAGTTTCTGGAAAGCACCGCACACATCCCAGTCCACTCCATACTCCTGATTTTCAGCTTGATCTTGCTGTGCATAGCGAGGTGAAGACAATGTTTCTTGGGGGTGTTTGAGAGAGCCCCCATCACCCTCCCCTTGGGCATCCCTAGTCATGACAATTTAGATTGTTGAATAAAGTTTGCTACTTCGAGTTGGGGACTTACTCTTTGGAAAGTGCGTCCATACTGTAAAGAATCACCAATGAATTGAAGTAAAATATAGGTTATGTATATATGAGGTGAGGGGTAATATTGTTATTTTTTTGGTTAATAGTTGCATGTCACTTGCAAAAAGCAAATTAGATATTGATTGAACCAAAGAAAGTCCTTATGCCCTTACTACTTATTAGGGCCAGCATCCACATAATAGCAGGTTTCTGTGGGCAAAAAAAACAAACAAGAAATGCCATTATATATATATATATATATATATATATATATATATATATATATATATATATATATATATATATATAATCAAATTAATCATTGGAGCTGATGCCAATGCAGGTGCACAGCAGCATCAATCCTTTCTAAACAGGAGGATTCCTCATAGGTTCTTGGCCAATCTCTAACATCCCCGTGACGGGTCTGGTCAGTCTGCGTAAGCCATGATTTCCTAGGTCATTCCATGGGTCTCCTCCACCTGATGGGCAGGGTCATTTAAAGGGAAATGAGTCTGAATTAGTGGTCCTTGTTTGTGCAGATAACAGGTCCTATACTGGTCTAACAGTGTAGTCATCGATGGGACACATTGGTCCTGCCAGCTGAACCCCATGAAATGGTTCAAGGACTTGTTGAAAATTGTTCCACAATGATTCAAAGCATCAGTAGTAAATCCAGATTGCTCCGGTATCATGTGCCTCAGTTTATGGTCTCGGATCAGTATCAGAAGAATATAAGCAAGAACTTTGCCTGGTAGGCTCTGCATTGTGATGACCTCAGCAGGTCAGACTGCCAGATGGCAGTCAGGACAGTATACAAGCCCTGTGCCATAGGTTCATCAGTAGCCTTTAATAGTTCAGCAGGGATACTGCATAGACCCATTGCTCTACCACCAGGAAGAGGGGGAGGTGTATGTATGAATGTGTGTGTGCGCGTATGTGTGTGTGTGTGTGTGTGCGCGTATGTATGTGTGCAAATGTGTGTGTATGTGTGTGCGAATATGTGCGTGTGCGTATGTGTGCGTGCGTGCGTGCGTGCGTGTGTGCGTGCGTGTGTGTGTGCGTGCGTGCGTGCGTGTGTGTGTGTGTGTGTGTGTGTGTGTGTGTGTGTGTGTGTGTGTGTGTGTGTGTGTGTGTGTGTGTGTGTGTGTGTGTGTGTGTGTGTGTGTGTGTGTGCATGCATGCATGCATGTGTGTGCGTGCATGTGTGTGTGCGTGCATGTGTGTGTGCGTGCATGTGCGTGTGTGTGCGTGTGCGTGCGTGCGTGTGCGTGTGCGTGTGCGTGCGTGTGTGTGTGTGTGCGCGTGCGTGTGCGTGTGCGTGTGCGTGTGCGTGTGTGTGTGTGTTTGAGAAAGTGAGTGTGAATGAGAGTTAAAGTAAGGGTGAGTGAGTGAGTGCATATAAATAATAGAATTTTCATGTCTGTAATTCAGGATAGACAGATAATATAAGTGTTTCATGTTATTATTCAGATGCTCTTTTACATGGTAGATTCAAAATTACAAATATATATATATATATCTTGTGAACACACAAAACAAAGTATCAGTAGGATGGTGATTCATACAGCTTAAAAACAGGAATTACCACAACTTCATTGAAAAAAACATATGAATATTGTGATATTTGAGATAAAAGAAATATTATCTGTGCAGAGAAAGTGAACAACAGGAGGAGACTAGAAATATGAAAAGTTCAAGAGGGGTTATAGAACTGGTTTACATTCTTTGGAAATCAGCAGATGAGGATATGAGGGAATAAGTATTTAGTATTGCTCTGAAATTTTATTACATTGATGATAAATGGTACTGAATTGGTAATTTGACTTTGATGTCGAGTTGTAATAAGCAAATTGCATATTTAGTCATATTTCCCTAATCAGACCTTATTCATAAACAGACTTTTACTGAAAATATTAAGGCTAAAAAAAAAAAATTAATTAGATCATTACATGGGGGGAAAACACATTGTAGAACACATAAAAGACATCTCTTTCAGATCACTCTACCATCATTAAATGTTTTTGACCAAATTAAATACGATCACATTTCTAAG
>NC_061853.1:33290000-33300000 GCF_019202785.1 Penaeus chinensis
TTTTTTCTTGTCAAATTACAGCACTGGAATCTCATGATTACGTGATGAAAGTTGTTCCAACCATCTATGAGAGTTCTAGTGGAAACCAAGTCATTGCATACCAGTACACTTATGCATACAGGGTAAGAAAACTTTTTTTTTTTTCTTTAAGAAATATGTGCAAATATGTTTTTTCATTATGAGATTAATACTACCTATCTGAGTACTTCATATTTGTAGTTGTCTTTGTATTTCCTCATTTCAGAGCTATGTTTCATTCAGCCATGGTGGTCGTGTGGTACCTGCTGTGTGGTTTAGATATGACTTAACACCAATTACTGTTAAATATCATTTCAAGAGACCACCCTTCTATTCATTTGTTACCACTGTGAGTATTATGTTATGGCTTATTCTTAGTGTAGGCAAAAGTAATGTGTAATTTTTGTCTTTATTTACTTTTTTTCTGATATGAATTTAAAGAACATAAATTTAGTAATCATAGTTTACATAGTAGTTTTTACATTATACTTAATAATTCCTTTCAGGTCTGTGCAATTGTCGGTGGTACTTTCACTGTTGCTGGTATCTTTGACTCCTTTATCTTCACTGCTGCTGAGATTTTCAAAAAAATTGAAATAGGAAAGCAGAGCTGAATATCCAATTATTAATATTTTGCAGGGAAGGATTGCCATTCCCTCTTATCTGAAAAACGATCTTCCTCTTAAATGTTTCACTTCATAACATGTATGGCTTCCTCCTGTTTATTCTCATATGTCTGTGATTCTTTGTTACTGTTGAAGGTTTGCAAAAGATTTTTAGTGTGTTCAAATTTGACCAGGGTTGGGAACTTCAGGGTTTCTTTTGGTTAATCATTCAGTTTTCCAGGATTCAGGTCTTGCATTTCATTCTTCCTCCTACAGGGCTTTGATTCCTTTTTATTTAAATGTGAAAATGTGTGTTTTAGGGGGTCGTGATCCGATTGCTTTAAAGCTCGAATGTTAAGCCAAAAAAAAAGAAAAGAATTTAACATTTTGATTCAAAACAATTGATCCGCTTCAGTGGTCAGTACAATTGTGAAGCGCACCAAAAATGATTCTCACAATAATTTTATCATTGCAGTGAAACAAATTGTATTGTGTGGATGGCTCATATTTATAGTAGAAAATTGAATGATTGTTTTTATATATATATATAATTGTTGTATCTTTGTTACAATTTGTGTGAAATTGTTTATATTTTAAAAGTGGAAATAATTTTGGCTGCTTAATTTCAGTGAGTTTGACAGAGGCTCATCATATGTACATATGATATAATTTTATCCTTAGATAGCTAGTACAGAAACTGAATCAGACAGAAGGTCACCTTTTGTTTTGCAGTTAACCAATTATAGCTACATGATATTATGAAAATAATACTAGTATGAAAATCAATCTAATTGTCTTGTGACATCTGAGACTATTACTATTACCTCAATTTAGATATCTGGCCTAATGCTTAAAATTAAATTGGTGTTAAGTAATAAGCTAATTTAATACAACTTATTTAGTCCAGATTTTATATTAACGACTTAAGGATCTTCAAAATGATAATACTAGTACTACTTATTTGATGTTCTTATTTTATATTAACAATTAAGAATGTACTATCAAATCCCAGAAGTATTCTTTTCTGAGGAAACATTCCACAAGTGATTTATGATCTGTGGTAAATTTACAGATACAACAGACACTTGGCAATTCTTTTTTTTTCCCCCCATGTAAAATTCAATTATGCATGTTGGAATGCCATCAGTGTAAAGCTGTATTTTTATACTTATCATTCTGAGCATTCTGTTTTAATAAAAAATTGAATTCTACTTTTGATATTTTTGTATCAACCTTTATACATGGTTTTGCTGCAAATCTTCTAAGTGAATGGTCATACCTATTCATGTGACTAGAAACTGAAATAATATTGAAACTGAAATAATCTTCAACATATACATAAAACCCTAAAATGTATATCCATTACTTTGGGCCTAGTAATTTTATTTTACTTAGCTTAGCCTACTTTAAATCATCAAAAATATGTGCTGCTGATTTTGTAGAAATTTGTACAATACATTTCTTTTTAATTTGTGAAAATATGTTCTGTAGTATTTGAGAATACTTGTCACCAGTTAATTTAATTCGGGAAATAGTTTTAACAGAAATCCCCCGTAACCCAATGTCAGCGGGTTCATTTACTGTCCCCTTTAGATTTTAGTGAGTTTTGTTACATACAGATGGCTCCACATGTGCTCAGCAGCAAGGAGTCTATCAGTTGGCCTTAGTGACCGATCCTGATTTCCCCATTACTTGAATTGGCGGGAAAATGCGTTTTTCTTTCCAATGCTACTAATATTGACATTATCATTCTTGTTGTTATTATGATTATTAATTTATTAGAATATTAATAACATCAAAGACAATAAAATAATAGTAGTGAAGCTTTCAAAAAATGAAGGAAAGGGGTAAACAGATGAGATGGGTAAGACTAATAGCTGGTGACTAAGCCATCTATATATAAAGACAATAGATAAACTTCTTATTACAGTGGGCATGGCTTTGTAGTCTTGCCACCCACTGACATTGGGTTAGTGTGCTTTGCTATTGAACCATAGGTGAAAAAAACTAGAAAAATGCAGGAATCCTTGATTACATCACAGTAAGTGATTGCCCAATGCAACTATTGTGCCAGATTTATAATTGAATATTTGTTTTATAGACACTGACACAGATGTAGTTCAAGAGTGTGAGGCACAGGATAGCAAGCTCAGGGTGAAATTCTATCAGTTTGAGCCATAAAATTTTAACCCAATGACTTAAGGTTTATGTACTGCCCCTTGCAATTTTTTGTGAATTTTGTCACATACAGATGGCTCCACATGTGCTCAACCACCAAAGAGTGTCAGTAGGCCCTAGTGACCTTGCCCGATTTCCCCATTTCTTCAATTTGCAGGAAAATGTTTTTCTTTCTAACACTATTAATGTTGATAGTTATTACTCTCCATAATTTAAGAATCATAATATCAATAAAATATTAATAACATTAAAGACAATAAAATTATACAAATGAAGTTTTAAAGAAATCAAGAAAAAAGGGTAAATAGGTACAATAGGTAGGACTAATAACGGACTCCTTGGTGGCTAAGCACTTGTAGAGACATCTGTGTAAAGACAAAGGATGAACATGTATTCTTCCCATCCATGCCAATTAGGTTAATAATCCAGCAATGATGGGGAGCTATTGATGCCTGTTGTTCCCATCATGTAACAAAGGGGGGGGGGGGGGGGGTTAAGGTGAAAAGTTTAACACTGGATACATAGGAAAACAGGTATGTTGTTAAAGTTGTGTCTCAAGCATATACTGTACTTCATTTGATATTACTCACTCACTGCAGGGCAAGAGGAGGAAAATTAAGTATCACAGCATTATTGCTGTGTCAAGAATCAAGCACAATAAGACTTTTCTAAAAGGAAATGAGATGCAAATGAAACTATATTTATACAAACAACCTTTATTGGCAGGGCATCTATTGCAGAAGTCCATAAGGTCTTCTGTTGAACATTCCTACTTACAATGAGACTAGTGCATTACACTTTAAACAGTGCTAAAATGACTGCAATAATTATTTTCAGGTCTTCCAATATAAGATGCAAATAAGATGGACACAAACAATCATCAATTTTATGCAGTCACAAGTGTGGGTTACACCACAAACTAGAAAACATACAAGTCAACATGAAACAATATAGAAAAAAAAAAAATATTCATAATTCTATGAGAGATCTAACAATACTATTTAACAATTCAATATTTTATCAACAAAATTGGCAGTTCACATTTATGGATAGCCTGTCATATTTCTGGTATAAAATTTATTATTAATAAAACCATAAATAAACTAAACCACATTTAAGATGAGTATTTCACCATACTGCAACTCATAAAATTATAATTCACTTGTGCCTAAAAAATATATAATTTTTTCAATGAACTCAGTGGAGTGCATGTTTTAAAAGTTTATTCCAGAATACCCAACAGCCCAAACAACCACTAAAAAAAATAGAAAGTAGTAATCACATTTACAACTCAAATTACTGGCTCTTCATTGATGCAAGTTTCCGGCTTCTTGCTCGATTCTCTGTGCGAGCGTGTGTGTATTCAAACCACAAGATGTTTGGAATTAAGGAAGTATCCCGAATCATCAGTGTTTCACATACTTTCCTGAAAAGCAAAACTGATTAGAAGAAAATGATGGAAAACACTTATCTAACAATATCACAATTTGATATCAGAATCAGACCAAGAAACATACTGCATTAAATTAAAGAATATTATTATTTACCATGAAGCGACTATGGGGAAAAGTGGTGTCAGCGTCAGATGTGTAAGAGTAAACCACCCAAAACCCAGGATAATTCCCACCAATGCTCCCCACAGTACTTGTCCCCATGTGTGGTACAACAGATAAACTCTGCAAAAAAAACAAAGAAAATCAGACTAAAATATAGTAAGCATTATACATACTGATTAACAACATAGCAGACCCTTCAGTTTTATGAGGTTTCCTCTGAAATGAATTTGTTTCATCCCTGAAAAAAATTGCATGCTTTTTTTGTAATATGTTTACAGCTTCACTTTCATAATTGGCATCACTAATGGTGGTTTCCATTAGTTAACAGGCCATATCATCTCTGTAGGTTGTCTACAACCCTGTGTAACAGCAATAACAATAAGTAACGTTTTATTATTCATATATTTATATTTTTATATTCTTGTATTATTATTTTTTTTGTAATATACCCTGGTAATAAGGTATAAGGAATGCCTGGACTTGGCTTCTATTTTACTGTGATAAAATATAACTGGCAGTGGAACATCCTATGAGTTTCCATGATGAGTACTTCATACAAATGAACTAATATAGAAAGAACACTATCCTATGGAAGTACTAATACCATCATCATTCTATAGGCATTTTTTTCACTGAATCCCCTAATATTAGCAAGTAACTTTGCGATATCTGCATTTTGAGTCATTAGCTTTATACAGGTTTGTCATACTATGAGCAGTTCAGGAAACAGTGACTATAAAAATACAAATGAAAGCAATAAGACATCAAAGAAATAATTAACCAGTTATTATTATATAAAAAATAATATTAATACAACTGCATTCCAACTACTTATCCTACTATTAGTACAATTAACCCCTTGTTGGATCCAGATGATGTGACTGTTACATCATGAAATAAATTTAACGAAGGGTAAGGGATGGGAATATGCCCTCATGGAAAAATTTGTCTGCAGTCCAGGCTGACAGAAATGTGTCTTAAATGAAAATTCAGCTAAGACTGGACTGATAAGAATGATCTGTAATGAGTGCACAAAGCTCTTGGAGGAAGTTTAAACTCAGTGGGCATTTAGAACTGCATTATTTTAACCATAAATGTGGGGGAGACTGTACCATCAGTAAGCCATGGCTGGAAGAGTGCTGGCTCCATTAAGGACATTATTTCTATACTCAGGTTCCTATTCCTGCCCGGCACAGGGTATGCTACAGAAAACTGAATACAAAAATATTTTTAAATGTCACAAATAATACACTTCTACTTATTGTTATTGAACAAAATTGTAGACTACATAGAAAAATAATATGGAGTGTGTTCAATGAAAACAGTTTATTAACATCTTGATACAGCATAACAAATGACAAATATGGACTTTGGAAAATGGCAAAAAGGCAAAAAATACTTTTGCAGAAGAAGAGATAACATTGCAAAGGGGAGGCAAGGAGTCTTGATATCACAAAGACTTATGTGCCATACCTACAAGCTACACACAAGGGAGAGTCACTGCTCAACAGGGTCCTTCCCCCTATCTGAATCTGAAATTCAAGGACTTTTCCAGGACTTTTACAGGTCCAAAAAATATTTTTCAAGGAAGTATTTTATACAAAATATGACACCTAGTTTTTAAGAAATATACAAAACAGGTGAAAATGGATGACACTAGCTTTAAGAAGATTTCTCTTAACAATTTTTCATAAACTTTATACTTATTTTCAATACTCTGCAATAAACATTCATCAGTACTTGTCTTCAAGTGCTCAACTACTGAAATAGATGGTACAACCAGAGCAACATTGAATATAATGGTCCACAGAAGTGTATGACAAAACAAACTAATCAAATCTCTGGTAGCTAGTGCATAACATGAAACAATGATTCTTTGCACTTTGTATCATGAGACAGATGCTTTTTGTGAAAAGAGCACTGAAAAAAAAATTAGTTGCCCGATGTAAATTTCCATGACTTTTCCAAGATTTCTTTTTGAAAAATGAGTTTAAGGTTTTCCAGACCTGGAAAATGAAAACGGTTGAATTCCAGGTTTTCCAGGAATTCCAAGTGGCAGAAGGACCCTGCTCAAGTAAGCCTGATGTCTGGTTTTAGTTCCATAGGGTACCTGGATCCAGGGGGTTAGTAGTGAATACCATAATATTACTATCATTCCAATAAATTACAGGTTGAATCTTACTAGTACTGCAAATTTGGGACCAGAAAGGCACCTAAATATCAGAAGCTGTAGTATAATACTAACAACTTGGTAAAATATCAGCATCAACCACTAAATCAACTCTGGTGGACGTTTGCAATATGGAGTAGGGGTGTTGGTGGTGCCACAGATGGCCAACTGGCAGTTATGCAGAATAATGGGAGCCTGATTTAAACAACAGTCCTGAACCATCAAAACAAATGGACCAGAGAATGCCACTCTAGTAAGGTTCAAATTGTACCACCACTTCCACCATTGCATTACTACCATCACTATCGCACCACAATCATTACACCGCATCAACACTATTGCACCATCACCACCACCAACCATGCACTATCAACATTGCTACCACCACTACAACTACTATTACCACTGCTACTACTACTACTGCTACAACTACTGCTACTACTACATCATAACCATCAACACCATTCCTACTACTATTGCTACTACTACTAACAGTAATACCACAACTACTAAAAGAAATACTGAAAAATCCAAACAAAAATAAATATCAGTACTGCCATCAATTACATAACAATAACGATAAATACATATAAACAATAAAATTAATAACAAAACCAATAACGATAAAGCAATTTCAGCTTACCTTGAATACATGACAATAAACGCTGCAGTAATAAGACAAACAGCAACCACAACCTTCCACAGTAGCTCCATCATTGAACTACTAATATGACGTAATCTGTTAAAGGAAACTTGTATTTACTTATTTTGTTTGACAGGATGTGTGTGCCTGTGTACAAAAACTTAGGAGTCTGTATGTAAAAAGGATTAGGTGATGTTTGATCAAGAGCTTTGAAACCTCCAAATGCACAGAAAGAAAGGGAGAGCAGGGGAGAGCAGGGGAGAGCAGGGGAGGGAGGGAGGGAGAGAGGGAAAGAGAGAGGGAGGGAGAGGAGGGGAGAGGAGGGGAGAAAGAAAGAGAGAGGGAGGGAGAGGAGGGGAGAGGAGGGGAGAGGAGGGGAGAAAGAAAGATAGAGGGAGGGAGAGGAGGGGAGAGGAGGGGAGAGGAGGGGAGAAAGAAAGAGAGAGGGAGGGAGAGGAGGGGAGAGGAGGGGAGAGGAGGGGAGAAAGAAAGAGAGAGGGAGGGAGAGGAGGGGAGAGGAGGGGAGAAAGAAAGAGAGAGGGAGGGAGAGGAGGGGAGAGGAGGGGAGAAAGAAAGAGAGAGGGAGGGAGAGGAGGGGAGAGGAGGGGAGAAAGAAAGAGAGAGGGAGGGAAAGGAGGGGAGAGGAGGGGAGAGGAGGGGAGAAAGAAAGAGAGAGGGAGGGAGAGGAGGGGAGAAAGAAAGAGAGAGGGAGGGAGAGGAGGGGAGAGGAGGGGAGAGGAGGGGAGAAAGAAAGAGAGAGGGAGGGAGAGGAGGGGAGAGGAGGGGAGAGGAGGGGAGAAAGAAAGAGAGAGGGAGGGAGAGGAGGGGAGAGGAGGGGAGAGGAGGGGAGAAAGAAAGAGAGAGGGAGGGAGAGGAGGGGAGAGGAGGGGAGAGGCGGGGAGAAAGAAAGAGAGAGGGAGGGAGAGGAGGGGAGAGGAGGGGAGAGGAGGGGAGAGGAGGGGAGAAAGAAAGAGAGAGGGAGGGAGAGGGAGGGAGAGGGAGGGAGAGGGAGGGAGAGGAGGGGAGAGGAGGGGAGAGGAGGGGAGAGGAGGGGAGAGGAGGGGAGAAAGAAAGAGAGAGGGAGGGAGAGGAGGGGAGAGGAGGGGAGAACGAAAGAGAGAGGGAGGGAGAGGAGGGGAGAGGAGGGGAGAAAGAAAGAGAGAGGGAGGGAGAGGAGGGGAGAGGAGGGGAGAGGAGGGGAGAAAGAAAGAGAGAGGGAGGGAGAGGAGGGGAGAGGAGGGGAGAAAGAAAGAGAGAGGGAGGGAGAGGAGGGGAGAGGAGGGGAGAAAGAAAGAGAGAGGGAGGGAGAGGGAGGGAGAGGAGGGGAGAGGAGGGGAGAAAGAAAGAGAGAGGGAGGGAGAGGAGGGAGAGGGGGGGAGAGGAGGGGAGAGGAGGGGAGAAAGAAAGAGAGAGGGAGGGAGAGGAGGGGAGAGGAGGGGAGAGGCGGGGAGAAAGAAAGAGAGAGGGAGGGAGAGGAGGGGAGAGGAGGGGAGAAAGAAAGAGAGAGGGAGGGAGAGGAGGGGAGAGGAGGGGAGAGGAGGGGAGAAAGAAAGAGAGAGGGAGGGAGAGGAGGGGATAGGAGGGGAGAGGAGGGGAGAAAGAAAGAGAGAGGGAGGGAGAGGGGGGGAGAGGAGGGGAGAAAGAAAGAGAGAGGGAGGGAGAGGAGGGGAGAGGAGGGGAGAGGAGGGGAGAAAGAAAGAGAGAGGGAGGGAGAGGAGGGGAGAGGAGGGGAGAAAGAAAGAGAGAGGGAGAGGAGAGGAGGGGAGAGGAGGGGAGAGGCGGGGAGAAAGAAAGAGAGAGGGAGGGAGAGGAGGGGAGAGGAGGGGAGAAAGAAAGAGAGAGGGAGGGAGAGGGAGGGAGAGGAGGGGAGAGGAGGGGAGAGGAGGGGAGAGGAGGGGAGAAAGAAAGAGAGAGGGAGGGAGAGGAGGGGAGAAAGAAAGAGAGAGGGAGGGAGAGGAGGGGAGAGGAGGGGAGAAAGAAAGAGAGAGGGAGGGAGAGGAGGGGAGAGGAGGGGAGAAAGAAAGAGAGAGGGAGGGAGAGGAGGGGAGAGGAGGGGAGAAAGAAAGAGAGAGGGAGGGAAAGGAGGGGAGAGGAGGGGAGAGGAGGGGAGAAAGAAAGAGAGAGGGAGGGAGAGGAGGGGAGAGGAGGGGAGAAAGAAAGAGAGAGGGAGGGAGAGGAGGGGAGAGGAGGGGAGAAAGAAAGAGAGAGGGAGGGAGAGGAGGGGAGAGGAGGGGAGAAAGAAAGAGAGAGGGAGGGAGAGGAGGGGAGAGGAGGGGAGAGGCGGGGAGAAAGAAAGAGAGAGGGAGGGAGAGGAGGGGAGAGGAGGGGAGAAAGAAAGAGAGAGGGAGGGAGAGGAGGGGAGTGGAGGGGAGAGGAGGGGAGAAAGAAAGAGAGAGGGAGGGAGAGGAGGGGAGAGGAGGGGAGAGGAGGGGAGAAAGAAAGAGAGAGGGAGGGAGAGGAGGGGAGAGGAGGGGAGGGAGAGGAGGGGAGAGGAGGGGAGAAAGAAAGAGAGAGGAGGGGAGAAAGAAAGAGAGAGGGAGGGAGAGGAGGGGAGAGGAGGGGAGAAAGAAAGAGAGAGGGAGGGAGAGGAGGGGAGAGGAGGGGAGAAAGAAAGAGAGAGGGAGGGAGAGGAGGGGAGAAAGAAAGAGAGAGGGAGGGAGAGGAGGGGAGAAAGAAAGAGAGAGGGAGGGAGAGGAGGGGAGAGGAGGGGAGAAAGAAAGAGAGAGGGAGGGAGAGGAGGGGAGAGGAGGGGAGAAAGAGAGAGGGAGGGAGAGGAGGGGAGAAAGAGAGAGAGAGAGAGAGAGAGAGAGAGAGAGAGAGAGAGAGAGAG
>NC_061853.1:33305000-33321864 GCF_019202785.1 Penaeus chinensis
TGTAATGCCATTCTTTCTTAACCAATATTCACCAAAATTACCCTCTTGCCTCCTCCTCCTATCTTTTGGAATACCTACAGACTTCCAAGCAAATGCACTTGAAACTTACATAACTTGCTCCTCTCAAAGCTACTCTCAAAGTCAGCATAAAGTATCATTAAACTGTCTTATAACACACATCAGAAACATTTTTATACAATAACAGCAACAGAAAAATATATATCTAATAATAACAACAACAACAACAACAACAACAACAACAACAACAACAATATTGTGAAATACATACATATTACATACAGATTAAGGGACAAATACCACATTCTCTGTACAATGCATAATGTATTTTCATAATATGAAACCAAAAATACTGAAAAACTTTAAAATCAAATTCTACAACAAATATCATTTAGTAATGTACAATAAATAAACAAATATATACTAATGTTTATATTTCTCTTCTAAGGACACATTAGTTTTGAGAGTTAAAAATTATCAAATAAAAGATTTGCACAAAATCTATGAGGATAGGGAATAGGGTCAATTTTAAATAAATAGAAAAAATAGCCTTGACATCAAAAAAAGAAAAAAATAAATAAATAATAATAATCTGGATTAAAATATATGTTATGCCCAACACCAATTAAAGTATGTCCAATATTCTTTGATTCTTGAGCATGATGCAGATTCATTGTAGAACTATCCTGGATTTCTTGTTTTAATTATTTTTACAATTTCTACCTGTTTTAATTTTGTTTTTGTTTTTTTCTCTGATAATTGGTTGAACCTTTGACTACACAAACAATCCCATGTATGTGTTTCATATGATGGCAAAGACCAACCAATCTCCATCACATACATTCTGGCAAGATGGACTTTTGGCTGATTTTTATTCATGTGATTTATAAGCTTTACCTTTCCTGATATACATAGAAACCCTTGATGGCCAGTAACGGAGAGGAGAGTGAAGAGGCCACAGTACCACTTGATCCATAAATCCATGGATATAGAAAAATGGCTGTTGGTTACCTTTACTTTATACAGTATGACTTTGTGGCCATATCCTCCAATTTTCTCCATCTCTAGGTGTAACTCTTACTTCAGAAATAAGTGCAATTGTTTATGGTAAATTCAGAAATGATGCCTAACAACAATTTTCCAGTGACCATTATATTTTTCAGATAGCGCTCATCAAATTTCAATTGAAGGAAGCATAGCTATGATATTAGCCCTGATAGCTGAGGAGGGCATGATAAATACTAGGGACACTGCTGAGGAAAAGCTAGAGATTGAGATACACCAATCAATAATTTTGCTACTGTGTACCACATTTATAGTATTTATGGAGCTTTGGCCCCTATGCCCCCTTGCTTGCAAAATCTTCACCTTCAAATGTTCTGTCAGGGTAGAGCCTGGGTAAATACTCCCACTGTGAGTTCAGTTTTTGGTCTTTACAAAATGGATGGATCTGTAAGTACTTAGTCACCACTGAGTTCAGTACTAGTACTACCTATCTCATCTGTTTATCCTTTCCCTTGATTTTTGGAAATATTTCCTTTCATTTCATATTGCTATTACCAATGTCAATAACATTATAATAAATATAATGTCTATAAAACTATAACAGCTTTGATATTGGTAGCTTTTGTGAAAAAAAATATCTTACTGAAAACTCTATGAAAGGTTAAAACAGGTGACGTCACAAATACTACTAATTAAATCCATGGTGACTGAGCACTTGTGGAGCCTTTAATGTGACATTCCACAAAACAATTCTACAGTGAACACTATATTTTCCTGGCGGCATTCAGTTAATGACACACATCCACAGTTTACTGGGGACTCTGACCCCTAACCCCAATCCCCTGCCTGATCTGTAAAATCTTTACCTCATATTCTGTTCTGACATGATAGAACCTGGGCAAATATTTGGACCTCAAAATGATTTAGATAAATTTTCTATCCTTTTTTATGAAATTTATTCTATAAAGATGGCTCCACAGGTGCTCAGCCAGCAAGGAGACTAGCAGTATGCCCAAGTGACCAATCCTGATTTCCAATTCCTTGAATTGGCAGGAAAATGTATTCTTTCAAATACTAATGACATTGATGCTGTTATTATTCCTACTGATATTATGACTATTAAACTGTTATTGAAATCTTGGTATTATGAAAGACTATGAAATAATATAAAAGGCACTTTCCAAAAATCAAGGAAAAGGGTAAACAGGTAAGATAGGTAGGACTAATAACTGACTCCTTGGTGACTAAGCACTTGTAGAGTCATCTATGTGTAAAGACAATAAATAAACTTATATGACATGGCATGTATTCTTGCCATCCATGCTGATTGGGTTAAGTGATCATTCCAGCAGAACCAGCTTGAGTCATTAGAAATCTTTCCCATTGTTACTGGTGGGAAATGGGATGGCTGTCTACCATTCTTTTTTTGTTATTTGATAGATATTTTACAAAATAAAAAAAGTTTTCTCTACACCCTTGTATACTGTCTAGCCACAATGGAACGGATTTGAATTTTAACTAACTCGCCTTAGGCTTCTAATATCACGTGATTATCTATTACAATTTTCCACCAGACTTTACGTTTATGTCTATTATCATGTCATGGTTCAAGGAAATTTCTAGCAGGTTCATTTGATTTCCATTACTTACATTATCCACTAAAATTGTGTACAGTATTTGCATTGTTTACTCTGATTTAGCATAATTTTCTCTCGGTGCTGTAAGTGTGCATATAATGGAGTTCCTGCAGTTTATAAGTTTTACATCCTCTCTATTGCCGTTATTATAAGTTTTCCTTACACTGTTATGTTCTGTTAAATGATAGGTTCTGATTCTTTGGTTTTGGTGTTAGGCTTCATTTCCCCTAATACCTTATTTATGTATGCTTACAAGCCTTATCTTTAGATAGTGGATTTTTAAAGAGGTTAATTTATGATTTTCAGATAATGTTTACACAATCCAGAGATATCTGTTTTATATCGTATCTCAATTCCGTGGTAACTATCAACTAATAAAAATAATAAAATAAAATAAATAAATATATACTAATAATAATAATTTTGTAATCATTTTGAACAGGACTGCACAAAACAACATAATGGCCTCCATTCTTTAAGCTCCAACAAAGGACAACAAACTTCCAACACACATATTCTGCGAAAGAGAGCTTGGACTGGTTCTTTATTTGAAAGCAAGGAATAGTTTCTGTATCCCACAGCCACATAATACAAGGTAAAATTTGCTGTAATGGAGAGAATGACCATAAATGAGACACTTCTCATCTATGGTACTGCCTTTGCAAGTTGATAATAAGAAAGTTGGTAGACATTTACAAGAAAATGTAATGGCACTATAATAATAAAAAGGAAAAATTACACTCATTAACCACAAAATAATCTGTGTTGGCAAAAAAATAACATCAGAAATGAAGGTTGTGACCAAAGAGACAGACAGCAATCCCACGGCATGCGGGTGGGGATATGGGGGCTTATAGGGAAATTCACTGATCATATGGAGGTCTGGAGGAAAAGCCCCTGGGTTAGGAATTTTTTTGGTCCATACAGTGATGTTCGTGGATTTCCCAGGCATGGCTGGAGTAATAGGGACTTAATCTCAGAGAGGTAAGGTCACTTTGTAAACATTACCAATATTTTCATGTATATCATTTGGAATGGACATTGGCAAGAGATTAAGGCAGATTACACCATGGTAATTGAAAGAAGGAATAACTGCATGATTGGATAGCTGTTCAAAACTAAAGAAATAACAAAAGTAATTTACTATAGAAGATGAAAAGCTCCATCTTGCCAGTGCATGTAATCTGGCTGTTTGTTTACATTTGCTAGACTTTAAAGAAGAGACCACGGCATCACCTGACCATTGAGGCCTTACCTTTACTTTGAAGGTTACTATCATACCTTAGAGTGGTTATATAAGTTCTTTATGACATAATGTTGTGTCCTCTTCTAAAACATTAAGCAATATTTTTGAAAATCTAAACAAGGATCTGGTTTTGACTTACAACCTATTATCACACATAATTATATACATACACATAATAAACACACTGTTCACCTCCATGAAACATCCCTCTTTACCAAAATCTTGCAAAGGTTACCATAAAATACAGGAAATTATATACACAGGGCGTCCTCAAACCATTCTCAAAATTTCATCCCGAGAGACAGCTCTTTATAGGCTTATCTCAGCGAGACGTTCCACCTACCTTTTGGGTATTCAACGTGTGTCAGCGAAAAGGCTTTCCACTCTATGTCCGTCATTGTGTCAGTGGCCAGAGGCTGTGGTCAGGCAAGGGGAAGAGAAAAAGGCCCGACAGAATGGTGTTGTTCAGTCAGCAGTCGAGACCGTCGGCATTACCCCCCTGCCAAGTCCTCTCCAACAAGAGCTGTTTATTCTCTAATCTCTACTCGGTCGCCCCGATCAACTCTCTTTCAGAAAGCACCCGAGACTCCTGCACACGAGCAAGCGAATGACTGAGGCTCGGAAGCAAATGGAAACGAATGACCCGGGCCGAGGAGGGAGTCATCTGGCACTTTAGGGGAGCAGGGCGAGTGTCCGAACGAGTCTCGGCGGCTTCGATGGCCGCCCGCGATAAGGGCTCCCGCGGCGCCGAGCTACGGGCGGCGCGGCGGGCGGGCGGGCGGGCGGGCGGGCGGCGCGGCCCTTGGGTGGGAATCACAATGGCAGGGCCTATCATGGGCACATCAGTGGACATAAGTGTATTTTGGTCGTACCTATATACAAGACGCACACACATGCGCGAAAAGCTATCCGTACGTTTAGTATTTTTCTCTTCATTGCTTATTTACAACTGTGTATGTATACTTCACAGACATGCATACATGAATACATACGTACATACATACATACATGTGTATTATGTGTGTGTGTGTGTGTGTGTGTGTGTGTATACATATAAGTATATCTATCTAGCTATCTATATATATCTATATATATGCATATACATGCATAGATATGTATATATATAAACATACGTATATAATATTTATATATAATATATATAAATTTATCTACACACACACACATATATATGTGTGTATGTGTGTGTGTGTGTGTACATATATGCATATGTATGTATGTAGATATGTACATATGTATGTACACATGCATAATATATATACATATATGTATATATACATAGATATATGTATATCTATGTATATATATACATATACATATATATATATATATATATATATGCGTGTGTATCTCTCTCTCTCTCTCTCTCTCTCTCTCTCTCTCTCTCTCTCTATATATATATATATATATATATATATATATATATATATATATATATAGTTGTGCGTGTGTTCGCGCACACACACACACACACACACGTGTGTGTGTGTGTGTGTGTGTATATATATATATATATATATATATATGCGTGTGTGTGTGTATATATTATGTATGTATGTATGTTTATATCTGTCTATCTATTTATCTATCTGTGTGTATACACACACAATATATATATATATATATATTTATATACCATATATGTAAGTATGTTTATATATTTTCGTAACCGATGAATGCTATACACAGGGATTTCCTATATTCGTTTATTTTTTCTCTTATTTGGGTGAGCGTGTGGATGCGGTCTGTTGAGAATCCACTGCGGAAACCTGCCTGTTCTCTAGACTAGTTAGACTGTCAGAGATGCGAGTTGTGATGACTTTTGTGAACAGTTTGTAAGTAGCTGAAAGGAGGCTTATAGGTCGGTAGTTTTTTTAGATCCTCTCTATCCTTTTTTTATTTATCAAAATAATTGTTGCATTTTTCCAGGCTTTCGGATATGTGTATATATATATATATATATATATATATATTATATATAATGTATGTAAGTATGTTCATACATCTGTCTACCTGTATATATATGTGTATGTGTGTGTGTGTGTGTATTTATTATTATTATGTATGTTTATATATATGTGTATATATATACATAAATATATATATATATGCTTATATATATATATATGCTTATATATATATATATATATATATATATATATATATATATATATATATATATGCTTATATATATGTGTGTGTGTGTGTGTGTGTGTGTGTGTGTGTACATATATATGCGTGTATCATTATTGTTATTATGCAACAGCCATTCAGGATTTAGGCCTCTCAGTTTATTATTTAGCAGTAGCACCGTTCCTAATCAGCTGCGGTTCGGCTCGGTACTTCTGCCACGGCGACGAATTTCCTTACAACACCTGTGTTTGACTTCTAAAAGAGGTTAGCTGTTTTCTCGCCGCGAGATGGGGTTTAAGCCAGCATTCGGAGAAGAGGCAATTTACAACTACCGCGGCGTGGATTGAACTTGGGATCATGAGGGTCGAAGTCCAGTGCATTAACCTCTGAGCCATTTATATAAAAGTGTGTACATGTGTGTGTGTGTGTGTGTGTTTGTGTGTGTGTGAGAGAGAGAGAGAGAGAGAGAGAGAGAGAGAGAGAGAGAGAGAGAGAGAGAGAGAGAGAGAGAGAGAGAGAGAGAAGGGGGGAAGGAGAAAGTGATGATTTTTTAAAATCTCTGCTGCAGCAAGCAGACCTGGTAGCCTATCCTCTTACTACGACTAAAAATTCAAACTCCTTTAGTCCTAGGTCCTCATACAGCTAGATTGCAGCGAGCCACCTCGGTAGCCTTGAGATATATTATATTCTACTAGCCTTTGACTGCATACAATCAACTGAAAAACAAGCTCTCTGGTAGCTCTCTGCCAACAAAATTTGGGTAATATCATTTTTTTCTAAAAAAATTATTTTACTATTTCCTATTATTTAATATTAGTATATGCTCACAATATATATCATCATCAACTTGCTGTGATAGTATAAATCATATAAATATTAGCACTGAATATTAGCGGTGTGTAAGGAAGTGGTGTAGTGAATTTGTCACTGGAGGTGCGAGTGGATTAGTGGTGAAGAGGGCATATCACTGGTGTAGTGGGATGGGCACATTGGGCAGTGGTGTGCAGGGGCATCACATAAGGGGGTGTATGGGGGGGGGGGGGGGGTTCACCCCGCCAACTCTTAAAAAAGCCTCTTTTTGCAGGGCAAAATCTAGTTCTGCAGGGCAATTTTTTTCTTACGGAATCTGCCTCAATAGCCGATAAGTATTCAAGATATATAAATAACTATATGAAACTAATTGTTGATGATACTTGATTTATAACATACTTGATTTATACCATTTATAACAGGCTACTTATTAAGAGCTAGTGAGCATTTTCTTTTTCGTGATTTGCAGGGCAAAAATTATTTTTTCAGGGCAAATTTACCCGTCACTCCGCTAACTCATAATGGTGGTGTGGTTAGCATGTCAGTGGTACAATGGGCAGGTCACCGGTGTAGTGGGTGGGACAGTGGTGTGGCAGGCAGGGGAGTGGGGTTGAGCACGTCACTGTTGTGAGTGGGGCAGTGAGCAGTCACTTAGTTGTGGGTGGGGCAGTGGTATGCAATGGAAGGGGCGGTCACACAAGTCTTCTCTGTCCGGGGATCCCTTTACAGAGCGGGATACTCCCCCGGCTGTGAAGAGCACCTAGGTGAAAATACTTGCCTAGAGCGGCATCGAACGAGAAACCCTGGTTTGGTCTTTCGCCCCCTTTACAGAGGGAAATATGACCCCCCTCAAAAAAAGAAAAACTGTAGTATATCAAATTTACAGTGAAGCTTTATGTGATTCTACAGGAAATAAATTGTTAACCTCATAATTCCATTTAAATTAAACTATGAAATATAAAGTGGGCGCTGTTAATTAACAACCATTAACCACAAATTAACATCTTATTAAAAAAAAATATACTGGAAAAGTTGGTTAATTGTATTTGGTAATTTACTTCTACTCCCAAATAATTAATAAATATCATAATATATAATACATAAATTATATAAACAATGTAGAAGGTCATAAGAGACATATTCATTATGCAGTGATAGGGCGGGGCTTGGGGCGAAGCTCCCAAGTATAGCATTATTATAAACTATTGTGGCGAAAAGGGTAAACATGAGTTGACGATTAGGAAGAAGGGGATGAACAAGAGAAGTAAAAGGAAAGGGGGAGAAGAAAAGACCATGCAAAGTTTGTCGAGGCGAGGACTGAGGTCCAAGGCAGGAGTGATCCCTTACATTGGGCCTCATTCCCGTCTCCCAAGCCCCCCACGACAACAACGAGCAAGGGATTGGAGGGAGAGGTGTGCACTTTTTTTTAATGTACTGCTTACTTTCTGAGAGGTGTGCACTACTCTGATGTACAATCATTCACGTGGTGTCTCAGAAAGGCAGCAGTTCATTAACAAAGCCAAAAGGGTACATATTTGGATGATTATTTCAATGTAGAAGAAATAAATAGTCGGGATTTAAGTACTGTACCCCGAGATCCCCCTCACCTCCTACTTTGTGCACGTCTAATTGTACAACAGTTGAGTCGTGTGGGAAAAGCTGGAGAAAAAAAATGGAGCATCCCTCGAGGTGCTACTTTCATCCATTTCATTTTCCGTCACTGAAAGCCATTGCCATTCCAGAACGACTCTTACTTTGCATTGTTTGATGAATGCCCTGTGTCAGACTGTCAATCCTGTTATGAAAGGCACGAAAGACTGAATTATATATGGTCATTACTATTTTCAAATCTATTTCAATATTTCCTTAAGTTTAAGATGCTAAACTTTGATACCAAGGCCAGTGTTACCACTTCATGAAATATTAGGGTGTAAGGAATTTTGCCCTAATGAAATATAGTTTGATCTGATCGTTCGTCTGTCAACCTTAGGCTCATACTATTAAACAAACATTCACTATATAAGGGACCTTTGTATTTCGATAAAAATCGGGCATACATGGTGTTCTTATAAACTGAGGTCAATATTAACTGAAAACTAACTAAACACCGCTAGCAGTACATTCGTTCGACTGAAATCCTTCGCATTTCCTTTTGTCATTAATTTCAGAGGAGGTTAAGAAACAAAATCGTCATAAGAAAAAGAAAAAGAAAAGGAGCTTGAAAAGAGTCTGGATCTTGTGTCCGAGGAATACTGTTACGTAAGAACTCAACAGCCAAATCGAATGCCAAGGATCTGAAACAATGATCCACAGGTCCTCGAACACTAAGAGGTGTGGGTCGATCGCAACTGTTTTTTTTCCAAATGGAGCTCAGTGTTGACCGAACCCATGCAAGACTGTTATGAGATCCATGGCAGGGAGACATATAGGAGCAAACTACAAAGTACTGAGTTCGTTTTATGTACATGATCGTTCCATCGTTATCTGTCATTCTATCGCCCTGATCACTATAAAGCTAAAAACCGCCAGGATCATTCTAGGTGCCCCCAGGTGGACTTCCGGATGGAGGCAAACCTTCCCCTTGACTCCTTAATAAATGTAATGGCTACACAGTTCCTACCAAGGTCACATATCAGAAAGAAAGTACCTTGGCATCTGGAGTTAGATTACGCCCTCTTTGCAAGTAACTCTTGTCTCTCCCACACAACCAAGGTGACGATACGTGATCAGTTCAAAAGGGCATGGACTCTCCCCAACCCCGACTATGTTGAACGCCCGCCATTGGTACAAACCTTGATCGAAGTTTTCAATCATGAGGTTTCAAGAAAAGAGGCAGTACCCACTGCCTTGACTAAAGGCAGAAGTAGAGGTGCATAACAAGAGCGGTTGGCCAGGTCTCCGTCCTGTCACTCTACTGAGAATCGTACCACCCCCCCTCGACCAGACGGTACTCAGATGTCATATTGTGAGCCACTGGTACTCTCTGCGACAATCATTTGGTGCCGGAGTCATTTTTCGCAGAATAAGACTATGCAACCACTGTGTAAGGCAGATTGACAATATTGACAATTCAAACCAATGTTGCAAACAGGGGTCATTTGAAGGGAGGGGTTGGTGGGCAATTGCACCCTCCCCTCCCAAAACTATGTTTCCCCCCTGAAGGTCAGACTTGCCTCCCAAAGGTCATGATTTTAATCTTTTTAAACTAAATTACACTTATATAGGTCCATTTATATCTTTAAAATGCAGCAAGAAAAAGCTGAAATGAAGCCCCTAGTTGCAAGATCACACTCCCTTCCACTCCCTCACAGCCGCTAGTGAGAAGACTTTGCTTGTTGCTTCCAATGTGGAGGCTGGACCGCCTACAGGCATTCCAGCCACCATGGTAAGAATTCAGTGATGATGAATCAGTTGAGACAGCTCTAAATAGATGAAACATCCTGGCCACCACATATGTAATGCAGGGACATGCTACTTTTTGTCAATCTCACTGAACTGAACTAAACTGGGGGTAGGGTGAGCTATGCCTACCCTCCTTGCCTCCCCCCCCCAAAAAAAAAAAAAAAAAAATCAGTAAAAGAAGGCTAATTGGTCTGTCAGGAATATCAAAAAAAAAAAAAAATAATAATAATCCCTCTTCTAATGAGTGTAGTAGGGACACATGCCAGTACAATATATAAGATAATAGGTCTTATTTATTTATTCCGGGATTTTTACAATCTTAGTTTCAACTTTCCATTTTTCTTCTATTGATAAATGTCTTTTTAAATGGATGGTCATTATAGAAACAGATGTCTTATATTTAACTTCCATTTCCGTTTCTCTATATTTTGCACTTTCTTAGCAATATAAAATAGTCTAGCTGTTAGTTTGCCTATTTGTTTGTCATTAACCCATTTAAGCATTTCAGTTGAAATCTCCTGAGTTTTCTTGATTATATACCATTGTTACATAATATAATTAACTATATACTGTCTAGGTGATTGCATATTATTTTCTTTTTTATTTTAACTTTTATGGGGAATTTGCTGTTTTAAATTTTGAAATTTATTAGGAATGATAAAAATCTTTTAAAAATTGCTATAAAATGCAAAGCCAATACTAACTCAAAGAATTAAAAGATACAATAAAAGGCCTGTGTTATATGTGGCACAGGGGGACTCAGTTCACCCGATTTCCCAAGTCTGTGGCTACTTCTCTACTGCCTCAGTTTTCTATCTATTATTCTTACCAATCCACCCCTGGCAAAGTGTTGGGATAACAAGTTACTGGAAATTAATCCCATGCTTAATTTAAACTTTATGTTTAGGAATTGCTTGAAAAAAATAAGTAATTTAAGTCTGGAATGACAACAGAATGAATTATAAGTAATAGAAATTAAGTGATAATATTAATGTTAAAGATAAACTGCAGTAACTGCATTAAAATAATAAGTGTAAACTGTAGTTTCACTGATCAGGATACCATTGTGATTTCACCTCTCTTTTGATTAAAATAAAACACATTGTATAAATGTATTAGGGATGAAACCCTTTTGCTGGAACCATAAAGTATATCATCCCGACTCAGGGGCTAGTCTTTATGAAATTACTCAATGGTTCATCCATTAAGTGATTTCAATGATAGGCGTCATCCTCTAAATATTTTAACAAACCACAAAGGAGCTTCATAAATTCATTTGGTTGAATTAGAAGCCTTTCTGCTGGCTGTAGGTCTTGTAACTTCATAAATTCAGATTGGGAAACAATTTCATTAACAATTTATAACCTACTTTTCAATGTTCCAGTTTACTTGGGATTAGCTAAGGTCACTGCAAGCAGATATTGTTTAAATTATGCATGGCTAAAATGGACTAAAAGATTGTATTATCTATGGTCAACAGAAATAACCTTTTGTCACCTAATAATAAAGATAATAAAGAGGCACAAAGAGGAGTTGAATATCAGGCTGAACAGTAGTAGAGGCTAGTATGGTAGTGAAAAGGGTAAAGAGGGGGAGCTGATGGGGTATAGTGTAAGGTAAATGTTGTTAGAAGAGGAAGGAGTTAAGGGAGTAGGGAGCTTTATGATAAAGTATTGTGGTGAAAACAGTAAAATTAAGTTCATCAATTAGGGTGAGGGGACAGAACAAGGAGATGAAGAAAAGGGGAAGGAAAGGAGGAGAAGAAAAAAACATGCAGATGATGACCAAGATGGTCCCCCACACTGGGCCCTAGTCCTCGTCTCCTAAGCCTTCCCACGACAACAATGAGCAAGGGATTGGGGGGGAAACATGCTTAACCCAATCGCCACATATGGCAAGAATGCAGGCCATGCGCAATGTAATAAAAATTTGTTTTATTGTATTTACACATAGATGGCTCTACAAGTGCTTAGTCACCAAGGAGTCGGTTATTAGTCCTACCTATCTCACTTGTTTACCCTTTCCCTTGACTTTTGGATAGGGTCTTTTGTATTATTTCATTGTGTTAAATGTTAACACAATTTTAATAACCATTTAATAATCATAACATCAATAAATATAACAACAGTATCGATTTCAACTGTATTAAAAAGAAAAACACATTTTCCCAACAATTCAAGAAATGGGGAAATAAAGATCGGTCACTAGGGCTACTGATAGACTCCTTGCCGGCTGAGCACATGTGGAGCCATCTGTATGTAACAACATTCATAAAAAAACTACAGGGGAAAGAACATAATTCTGGGGAGAATGGGTTAATCTGTTGAACAGTGGCACCTGATTCACAAAAGCTTACTAAAAAATGAGACTTCTATGTTAGCCTAATAATAATATAATTTTAATACTTTGTACACACACACACACACACACACTCACACACACTCACACACACCACACACACCACACACACCACACACACCACACACACCACACACACCACACCACCCACACCACACCCACACCCACACCCACAGCACACCCACACCACATACACACACACACACACACACACACACACACACACACACACACAACTATATTCTTGAAAAATTAATGTTGGAACTATCGAAACGATTCTATATCTATTTATTTTTCATTCCATGAACTTTGACTGTGAATAATCTAAACACACACACAAAATAAAAAAAAATTAAGTAATTAACAAAAATAAAAAAATCAACATGCAGTGGTTCTTGATTTCCATCCTTTCTCCTATGCAGTTGAAGGGGTCATTTTATATCAAAGTCAATAACCATACAAATGAATTAATCATTTAACAATGTAATGTGAAGTACACATACTTATTTCACAATCTGATCTAAAACAATGGTTCTTAACCTGGGGGACATCAGTAATTTCCAAGGGGGGGATGAGTTTTTGGAAAAAGATGAACAGAAATTTCTCTAACTCGTCAATATTTATTAATCTTTCATTGAAAGCATTGTAAATTAATGAGAAATTTAATAATGTGACTAATCCATGCTCAATGAAAAAACTAAGAATATAATATTGTTTCTATTTAAAATCTGGGAGGGAATTTTATTCATATATGCAAGGGGGCATGGCAGGAAGGACAAATTCCCACAGGAGGCATGTTAGTAAAGAGATTTAAGAACCACTGATGTAAAAAATCTGATAAGAAATCTTTTGTACTCAAATTCAGAAACAAACTATGTCACATTCAAGTACTTTACACAAATAAAAACATGGCATTTCCTCATTATCTATTGACATACACTTTAAATGTGTATTATAAAATGTACATTGCCTTTTGATGTATACCATATATATGTACTAAAATGTGAGGGTTTAAAAACTAAAAACAAAAATGAAACAAATTATCCACTTAAAATCATATATTTTACAAACATCCAATAATACATAAAATATATATTTGAGCTATAATGCAGATTAAGCAGAAAAAAACTTTAAAAACCAAGGAAACAAAACATAATTATGCCACAAAAATGTTGCAAACAGAGTAAATAACAGCAGCCATCTGGACAATATAATCTTAAAATATAAATCTTAAACATCCATTAATCATATATGGTAAAGAAAATACATTTAAAATGTTTTAAAGTGTATATTCTATAATGTGTATGTTAATATAATACCACAATGGTAACTGAGTAAAGCATCTAGAGATATGTTAGTATAAAATTTAAAGATTATTTTTATGCCACCCTGCTAAATCTATATACCTGGAATTATTAATATTATACCAAGCCATAAAATCTATTTGGTGAAAGTTAACCATGTAGCTGGATTGCTGATTAACATTTTGTCCACATCCTCCTGTGTCAATCCTCTGTTTAACATCTTTGGTACAACATTCTCCAAAATGTGGCAGAATCCATGACCACCATAAGCTTGCTGAAAAAAGAAATACATCATCAAATCATGAGCCAGCTTTAATATCAATTCACAGAAGCTGGCATCAATTTACACATTCTAACCCTTTCACTGATACTTTCTTAAATCATATGCCTTCTTTTAGTACATGTGCTTACAATTACTTAAGTGTATGGCAATAATATATTTACATAATATAAAATGGATTTATATTTGAAGTTGGTCATAAGCCTTGCAGCCTCATTTCTTTTAGTTGTGGCATCATTAATTATGCTACAGATGTTGAACAGCATCCATATCACTGAGGTGTAACAAGATGCAGATGTTAAATGGCATCCGTATCAGTGAAAGTGTTAATAAACAATATCATGTGCAGGCTCTTTAAGCTTTCAAAGTACATCTGAATCATAAGAGAATATGTTCAGCCTTAAATTAATAACATCTTGAACACTAATTTCACTGTCTATCCTACTATATATTCAAATTATAATACAGTGAAAGTGAATGAGTAGAAATAATTGAGAAGAAAATCTTTAATGTTAATCCTACTCAGCAAAAGCATACTCAACATGAATTTTTGTTCTGGTATTCTCTTGAATGACTAAAAATGGTTACATTTATTTTACAAGATAAATGAATGATTAAAAGGGTGAATAAATAAATAAATATTGAAAAGTAAAATTTACTAACCAGACGATGCTTTGTGTGAATATCATGAGCAATTAAAATCTTCTCTCCAAAGCCATTGTCAAACAGGTGTTTAATGCGTTGGATACGCTGGGCATCAGAGGGCATGTCAATGTGTGTGTTGAGCTGGTAATGAGAAGTTTCAATACCAAACAAGTCATATTCACAATAACTTCCAAGAGATGCAAATTCTACTAGTTTATCTAGAGTGTGTATTGTCCCTGAAAGAGAAATCAGTAAAGATAATGACTAAAACAAATTTCCAGTACAATTACAATTTTAATTACTCAATATAAGTATAGTCATTACACCACACACTGTAATGTAATGAAAATGAAAGATTTTAAAAAATAATAGTTCCATTTTAATAATTGATAATTAAACTTATAAATTGAGGTTTTAAAATAACTATGGTCAAAAATTATATCAACCACATAATTATCACCTTCCCATTTATAAATGTTAAAAATATATTTCATAACCTAAAACAATAATTGCACACAGGCATAGAGCATAATGGATAATTACTATCAAGATGACCCATGACCATCTTCTTCACATCACCACCAGCTTCTGTATAAACTCGAAAAATCTCTGCTGGCGCCTTATCATCACGGCCAGGATGAAACATCACTGGGCAACCAGTGGATGCTTGTACATGAGCCGCTGCCTGGATAGTATGTCGTTCAAAGTCTGGTAATGAAAAACTCCTTAATAGTTTACAAAAAAAAAAACTATTAATAAAAGAAAAACAATAAATTTCTTTACATTGTGTATTATCAAACTGTAACAGAGAGAAAAAAAAATTATAATACTAACCATACAAAGGCCAGGAACATCCAATTTCACCAATGATTCCACATTTTACATCTGGGTCACCATCACATCCTACAGTTAGCTCACGCTTCATGAATTCCGCCATTTGCTCTACTGATGTTCCCAAAGTTTCTTTCTTCTGAGCTGCCTGCACATAGTAACCTGGTTGTATAGATAATAGCATACCACTTTTAACATTTACTTCAGATGTTTTTTAACAATGTCTATTAGAAATCAATGGTACATGATCTGGAAACTGTATTGTAAAAACTAAAATTGACATGAGATGAATATTTGATTTCAACATCACTAGTGGCTACCAAATATACACTACATATCAATTACTATCATTATGTATGCTACGTATAATCCTTACCAGCTCCAGCTATTATGTGAACACCTTGCTTGTTACTTAAATCACGCAAAAAGGACACATTTCTATTGAGACCATAAGTGCTGTTCTCAACAATAGTACCACCACCTTTCTTCTTAAAGGAAGCCATTTCATCCATTATAGCTGCCATAACTTGAGCCTCATGAAGTTTAATGTTGAGTTTATGGCTATAGCTGTAAAGATTTTTGGAATTATAAAGCTATTCATATCAATACTATATAATTATCATCTTCAAAGAAAGCTTTCATTTTAAAATATTGGTTCATGAACTTAAAAATCAAAAGGATACAAATCAATACTGTATATAACTGTTACACACAAACTACTATCATTCACACCTTTTTGCTACATCATATAGTATGGTCTGTAACAATTAAAAGATACATACGGATTCTGACGGATCCATCCCAGATTTTGCAAAGTAAATTCAGAATCCTCCAAATGTTTATCCTCAACCTTTGCTGGAGTGTAAGCACAGTCGAAGTCCATAAACAGATGCTCATGAGTGTATGTCCTTCCTAATGCACCCGGCTCCACTGGCCCACACACTGAAATGAAGGCAAACACCAATGTCTATATATGTATGTTATATTAATATACATGTTGAACATAAATATATACAGTATGTGTGTGTGTGTGTGTGTGTGTGTGTGTGTGTGTGTGTGTGTGTGTGTGTGTGTGTGTGTGTGTGTGTGTGTGTGTGTGTGTGTGTGTGTATGTTATATATAATATACATATATATATATATATATATATACATACATATATAACATATAAATATAC
>NC_061853.1:33326964-33334464 GCF_019202785.1 Penaeus chinensis
ATATATATATATATATATATATATATATATATAAGTATACTCATGTATGCATGTATATGCGTATATATACATAAATATATATATATATATATATATATATATATATAAATAGACATATAGACTGGGAGAGAGATATGTGTGTATAAGTGAATACACACACACACACACACACACACACACACACACACACACACACACACACACACACACACACACACACACACACACACACACACACACACACGCAAACACAAACACACACACACATATATATATGCGTGTGTGTGTGTGTGTGTGTGTATTGCGTAAGTGTATGTGATATACGGTAATATATATATACACAACACACCCTGTACATAGTGTCCAATATTTAGCCAATCCACGTCGTGCGCAGCCTTCTCTTGAGATGAAGCCGTAGACCTAAATTAGCTCTAAGCTTAGATCACATGTTAATGAACTGTTAAATCCCACGCACTGCTTGGCGCTTGTCATTTCTGCACATGGTCACCGCCATTAACTTGATTAAATTTGTTTAGCACGCATTTCCGTTGTATACTATGGCCTTGATAGCTACCCCATGTGATTGGTTTGCCCGATAGAGTTCAACCGATAGCGTATAGGAACGATTCATTTCCCAAAGCCGCATGCAGAGATAAACAGTCATGCACTAGCCATGCACTTGCCATAATTCTCACGCATTCAACTTGCTCTCCTCCCGGAAGTGAATGAAAGACCGAACTGCTGACCGTTATCGATGTCTTGTGAATATTTTATAGCACGTTCCTTACGTAGAATATTCTAGCTCTCACACTGGTTTCCTCTCTCGAAAACAGAAGGTAGAGACTTGATATACTACATTACACTTGTGGCTTTGGTAAAAAGGGCGTTTGCTTGTGCTTGTGGGTCGGTCGAACATGTTATATAAGAGAAATGCGCGTTGTTTCTATATGTAATGTTGAAATTCGCTTGTGTGTGTGTGTGTGTGCACGCGTCAATGTGTGTTTTACCTGACATTTGCTGGCTTCAGGTGCATGTTTGCCGGGCGGTCGAAGCGATCGCATTAGCTATCAAAGTGCAAAGGGGGGTGGCGCATGGATTTGTTACTTGGCTGCATTTGAGGGATTAACAGGGAATATGTATTAGATACCAATGTCTGTATGTGTGTGTAGATATTGATTTAAACTTAGATAGATATATAGATACGGAAATAGATAAAGATATAGATGTGGATATATTTATAGATATAGATAATAGTATAGATATATGGATATAAATACAGGTATAGATATAGACCCATCCATTCATCCATCCACCCAAGCATACATATATACCTACAACTCTATACTCATACATCAGATATAGATACAAATATCCAGACACACACACAAATACAACCATAACACTCCTTCTCAAACCAAACCAAAACAACTCGCAAATAAACCCACAACCCGCCCACATCTCACGCTGCCAGCCCACCCACCCACCCTCATCATGACCACACTTTCCTTACTCATAAGACCTTTTTTACTCACACACTCATTCCCTCGACAGGTGAGGCCCGACTGTGTTACAACTGCACAGGCGACTGCGTGACCGACAGCGAGTGCAAAGGATCGTGTACCACGTCTGTGCCTGAATTAGGTGAGGTTTTTCGCTGTGATGGTGATTGTGTTCATGTTGATAAGGCTGATGGATATGATTGTCATTGAGGTAAAATGATGATGAGTGATTGTAATGATGATTTATAATGATGGTGATGCTGGTAATGATGGTGATGATAATGAAGGTAATGATACTGACAATCATTATAGTAATTATGATACTGATTATGATTATTATGACGATAATAGGAATGACGGTGATGATGATGATGATAAAGATAGTGATAATGATAATAAGAATGATAATAACTATAATGTTATTTATAACAATAATAATTATAATAATAATGTTAGTAACATTAATAGTAAACGATAAGAATGATATTAATGATTATTATGATAATAATAATAGTAATGATAATAATAATAATAGTAATGATAATAGTAATAATATCAATAATAGTAATATTAATAATAATAATAATAATGATACTAAAAATACTGATAAGGACAATAATGATAATGATAGTAATGTTAATAATGATGATGAGGATGATAATATTGATATTGATAACAAAAGTAACAATAGTAGCAATAGTAAAAATTATAATGATAAAAACAGTAATAAGAAGAACAACAACAACACAGCAACAACAACAACAATAATAATAATAATAATAATAATAATAATAATAATAATAATAAAAAATAATAATGATAATATTGATATCAATAACAAAAGTACTAGTAGCAATAATGATAATAGTAATGATTAAAACATTGTTATAATGATAATAATATCAATAATGATGATGATGATGATGATGATGATGATGATGATGATGATGATGATAATGATAACAACAACAATAATAGTAATGATAATAAAATAATAATAATAATAATAATAATAATAATAATAATAATAATAAAAATGATAATAATCACAATAAATATATATATATATATATGTATACACACACACACACACACACACAGACACATACACACACACACACACACACACACACACACACACACATATATATATATATATATATATATATATATATATATATATGTGTGTGTGTGTGTGTGTGTGTGTGTGTGTGTGTGTGTGTGTGTGTGTGTGTGTACATACATACATATATATATATTTACATATATATATATATATGTGTGTGTGTGTGTGTGTGTGTGTGTGTGTGTGTGTGTGTGTGTGAATGTGTGTGTGTGTGTGTGTGTGTGTGTGTGTGTGTGTGTGTGTGTGTGTGTGTGTGCATACACACACACACACACACACACACACACACACACACACACACACACACACACACACACACACACACATATATATATATATATATATATGTATATGTATATATATATATGTATATATATATATGTATATGTATATATATATATATAGCATATATATATATATATATATACATATACATATATATATATACATATATAAATACATATCCATATGTGTATATATATGCTATGTATGTGTATGTATATATATATATATATATATATATATATATATATATATATATATGACATCCACACACACACACACAAAGAAGGAAGGAAAGGCACACATTGCCACCTTTGAGCTTACTGAAGATTCAGCTGTTGTTTATTGCTATAGATTTTGCTTTCTCGGTATTTGCTGTTAGACAAGGCACTGTAATTTTATAGTGTGATTTTTCCCATGTCACTGCCGCATATATCTATCAGTCACTGTAGTTTGTTTGTATATGCATTATAGTCACAATTAGTATCATTATTGCTATTGCTGATATGAATGCTATAAAATGATTGTATTATTATAGCATTATCGGGAGAATATTATTGTTATAGACGGTGTTGTTGATAGCATATAAGGTAAATCACAATCATAGTTATTATTATTGTTATTACCATTGTTATTACGCAGCTTCCGTAGTTAGTGTGGTGTTTATCATTGGTATTATCTTTGTTCTTACTTTTTGCAACATTTGTACTCTGAATAATCATTACTAAGAACACTTATCAAGAACGCTAAGCTTACCATTACTTAAAAATAATAATAACAAAATATTCCATAAATGAATGAATTAATATATAAAGTAGTTAATATTTAAATCAATATTGATAAAAAGGAAGAAAAACAAAACAAAACAAAAAATCATTCGCTCTCGTCTATTCTTCGTCTCTTTCGTATCTCTTCTTTTTGATCAATCCGATGCTTAAAAAAAAAAAAAAACCGCCTCTACGATCCCCCAAGTATTTCAAGCTGTGACCTAAATCATGCAGAACTCAATATCCCCCCTTTTCATTCTTCCAATGTCTGTCTGAGGACGATTGATCACTATGAAGATACAGTGAGACCGGGGAGATTGATTGGCTGTCACTTTCGCCGTTAATGAGCGGGACGTTTCGGTCTTTCTTTGCTGAAAGGAGGAAGATGGAGAAGGGGTGGGGAGTGGGGAATGGGAGGGGAAAGGGAGGGAGAGAGTGAGTGGGTCTAGTGTGAGTATGAGTGTTAGTGTGATAGAAAGTGAGAGTGGGTGTGGGTGTGAGTGCGAGTGTGAGCGTGAGAGAGTGTTAGTGTGAGAGAAAGTGAAAGTGTGTGGGGTGTGAGTGTGAGTGTGAGCGTGAGAGGGAGAGGGAGAGTGAGTGTGAAAGTGCGAGTGAGAGAGAGAGTGAGAGTGAGAGTGCGAGTGAGAGTGAGAGTGAAAATGAGGGAGAGGGGAGGGCCAAAAGATTCAGAAGCAGAGCGAGGGGGCGGAAGTGGAAAAGATATGAGAAAGAAGGTGTAAAAAAAAACAAGAAACAGATTAACAGAGATGAACACAAAGAGAGACGAGATAGACAAGATGGAAAATGAAACAAAAAGAGACGAGACAAAATTGAAAAAAAGTGGGAATAAGATTAACACCAAAGAATATAAAACATGCTAAGTTTACCTTGGATTAACTAAAAAAAACAACATTAAAGTGATAAACATACATTACTATACCATGTAAACCTTCACTAATCATGCATTCTCTTTGGAAGGCGACGGTCACGAGATCCGCAGTTGCCAGAACGAGACCGTGGAGGCGCGGTGCATCTCGGAGATCATCTTCGACAAGCGATATAAGACCTGCTACTGCAACACCGAACGCTGCAATTCCTCGTCCGTCGCCTCCGTCAGCGCCTTCCTCTTCGTGTTGGTGGCTCTCCTCCTGCGGGAGCTGAGGTAGAAAGAGAAAGGGACACCATCCGGCTGGGACGAGCGCGGCCCAGCGAGAGAGGAGACTGAAACCTTTTCCAGAATAAGTTTCGAACGACTGGGTGTGACTTCTCCAGGTCGACTAGTCCCCAAAGCCCATGACTCGACGAATCTTCAACACGACAGTTCCTTGCATGATGATATTCGCGTGAAGCTGAAAGAGATTCTGCGCGTTTTGTGTTGTTTTCATTTCAGGAATCATCGAGATCTGAATCTGTATTTTACGTGGTCTACACACATTACTCTTTGACAAGATAATTCACTGCGTGTTTTCCATTGTTGTAATCATTACTGTCAATATTCATATTACCATTATTGGATAATTTTTTTATACTTTCCATATTAGCCAACAGATGAAAAGTTCCTCCGCAACGAAAAATTCAACCTTATTCGAAGATACGAAAAAAAAATCTTACTAATTTAGGTAACCATCTTTGAGTCTGTCTCAGCTCTTGACTTGGCTTAAACAAGATAAAATAAAACTGAGGGCAAAATACAAGACACAAGTCTCAACTAACCATATTAAACCGCTTTCTAAGATAAACAGAACTTTGGAAATCATCATTTAACTACCGGGGCGTCTAAGTTATCAATATGACACTTCCTCAGACCAGCCTGTTAGATGTGTCTTTACCCTCGCACGCTGGGGTTATGCCAGAAGGGCCGCCGATAGAGGTATTAAGTAACCGCTTAGGCCATAAATAACTCTCTTGACATACCTGTGGGTTTCGACATAACGTTTTTACTCCTACCTAAAACACACTTATATACAATATTTGTTTTTGCCTTTGCGCCACTCATAAAATCTAAAGCACACAGATCTTTGGCTGTACTACCCCACACCTACCCGTTTCATACTTTCGCTTGTTCCCTTGATTACATGAAAGCCTTTCATTACGCAAGTATAAGAGCTTGATATTAAGGTCACTATATCTCGTTAAATATTATCTCTCCCAGTGCTTCTTTTCATATGCCAAACCATACCGGAGAACTGTGCTATCCACGCAGGTCCTCAGTGGATAGGTTCTAGTGCCTTTCTTCCCTTTTCTGGAGTTGAGGTTAAAGAGATACTTTGCTTTCCACACATGTTTCATTTACTGGTGCAATAAAGGGCTGTTAGTGGAGTTTACCACGGAGTAAGAAGAAGCGAAGATTATAGAAGGGGTCATGGCATACCCGCTCGAACAGAAGTCATTTTCTGTCGTTGCAAAATGTGAATGGCAACATTACATATCCTCCTATAGAAGAATGAGTCACTTATTAATCAGATTTTTAGTTCACCATAGTATATTTACGACATCACATTTTTAGAATAATTTTTTTACGAACAAAATGTCTATATATTTCCAACATTTAGTAAAATGCTATTTTAGTTATTTTGTCGGACATTGTAAGGCTTATATTTCACATATAGTATGTACTCTAGTTCCGTATATTTGCAGAGCATAATTTCTATATATTTTTCTGATGCTTTCAGATGCAGTCGACAATAGAGTGCAAAACAGCCACAAGAAATATGATAATGCCGTTTCAAAACAATGTGGATTTCTCATATGATCTTCACCGTCTGATCAAGTCTTTTTTCTGGCTTGAAAATGACAACTTTTTTTTTTTTTTCTTTATGTCTTATTTTTTTCCTATAAAAAAATGTTGAGACGCAGAAATCAAATTAAGACTTTATAGAGTAGCAGCTACCATTAACGCCACGTAATTAAAGCAGAATGAATGAAATAGACAAAGATTTCGATAACTTATACAAGGTATAAATACATCAAAATTTCATTAGCAATATTGTATTATATAGCCTCATAGTGAGCGGCTTCCAATACCTTTCCACACTGCATGTCACTTCTAGAGTAGGTTAGAAAGTTGATATGGATATATGCGTCATGTATTTTTGGCATTAGATTAGCAAACAGACCACTGAAAGCAAACGAGTTCGTGCATTTCATAAAATACTTTTTTTATCGTATTTTATAAATATTTATATATACGTACAGCATAGCAAGCACACCACAAGTATGTCTGCCATTAGAGTCACCATTATTTATGCAGAAATTATGTTGGGCGATGGAAATATTTTATAAAGAAATAGCCGTAAAGATATATTGTGATTCCAGATACCATTGTGAATGTGTGGATAGCAAGGTGTTTCGCAGGAAAGGGCAAAATATTAACTTTGCAAACTTAATCATACTACAGCATATGCTTAATCGCCTATCACTTTATTTTTTTGGATCTCGTGTACATTTTTATCTAGTTACATTATGGACATCGGGAGAAAATAAAAGAAACCCCGTCAGTCTTGTTGAATATACGTGTATCATTTGAAAAGCATCATACAGTGCGCACAGTAGACTTTTTCCCAAGAAGTGATATGTATATCAACAGCCCTTTCGTGACCTCGTTCTAACGGTGCCCCCAATAACTAATGAACGACCTGTTACAACGCAAGAGAATCACCTTGCTGGGTGCGAAATAACATACTAATACTCACTCTCGCTTGTAGCTCCTCGGGAAGCATGGGTAGGCCTGCTACTTGTGGCAAATGTAGAAAAAGGGTATGGAAAAGGGAATGACTCAACAATGCAAAATACGTCGTTTGCGTTGATGTTACTTAAAGCAGTGGCA
>NC_061853.1:33359464-33361964 GCF_019202785.1 Penaeus chinensis
GAACGCATCAAGCAAGACAACTTCTGCATAAGCAGATGGTCATGATTGATTTTGTCCACAGACCCAACAATAATCTTGACGTCTTGGGCTAGCTGACAAACAATAATAGGACGATCTTCCAAAATGGTAGTCTCCACTTGAGGGATGGTGTCCTCATCAATGGCAGACTGGGGTCGCCCTGGATAGGAGCCGTTTTCACGGATCTCCGACCACACATGAACTGGCGATGCCAATGTTTAACAACGTCATATGATGGAGCATCTTCCCCATAAGTTGCTTTCATTTCATCGAAGGTCTCTTGTGGTGTACGGCCATTCACTGCTCGAAACTCCTCTGATTCACATTTACACCTTACTACACCTTCACCTGCTGTAACAAAAGACTTGTTATGAGTTAAGGACTTGAAATCAACAGATGACCTATAGATATGAATATAATTTTGCAAATGAAATTCCAGCCTTCTAGGATAAGCGGAAATGGGTCAGGGGAAATATTTAATGAGCGCCCATAGTAGATAGATAGACTGATCCAATTCTTTTAGTTATGTATATACCAATCCTACGCATTGCAGAACGCCAACGTTAACATGACTAACCCACGCGTCGCTCAAGCAGATGCAGTTCCGAGTTGGTCCTGCTTGGCCAGTCGGGACCTGGCATGGGCGGGAGTCTTTCCTGCGGCTTCTCTTATCGTTTGATATCAGACGCATCCTCCCTTCTGGCCAGGGCGTGCGGGAGGTGTTATCGCCGCCCGATGCCGCTTGACGCAAATGGGGTTGATAATTGATATTATCATTGCTGTTATCTCTCCGCCGTGAGATAGTTGTTCCGAGCGAGTCACGCTTCTTTGTGGTGAAGAGTGATAAGGCAAATGTTTCGGTGGACGCCATTTGTTTTGTAAGAATGATTGATTGTTTTATTATATCAGTCTTGCTTCAAAAATTTTATTTTTTTGTTACGTATATATACATATATATACATATATACATATACACATATACACACACGCACACAATATGTATGTGCGTGTGTGTGAGCTTGTGTGAGCACGTGTGTGTGGGTGTACATTTGTCAGTGTCCAAGTGCCTGTCCTTGTACAAGTGTGTGCATTATCTTACTGTAATCAGTCTCAGACAAAATCTGATTTAAAGATAAATATCAACACAGTACGTAACCAGCAACAAAAAAAATGCATATACGTTAATCATGGAAGTAAAACCATCCCAAATTTCCTTTCAAGTAACCTCTGAAATCATACACTGGCGCTATCTCTCAGTGCTATCTATCTGTTCAGGTCCATTCATGAGGACCAAATCAGGATTCCTTACATAAAAAAAAAGATAAATGGATTTTTGAAAACTCGAGTAGTGCAGTAAGATAGAAGAGGAAATATCGAAAGAACGAATCCCCTTCCTTCAGTTTCGTAAGATGAAGAGTCGGCGGCTTTTGAAGTCTAATGAATGATAAGACGATTATCTATGATGGGACGCAGCTGGTGGTAAACTTGTGACCTGATAACACTGATAATTCTTATCAAACCATCAGTATATATTTTTTGCTACTACTGTTGTTATTATTGACATTATTGTTATTATTGTTACTGGTACCTTAGCTATCGTGTTCAGTATCATAACAGTATCATCACTATTAACATTACTATTACCATCATTATCATTAGTAGTATTAGTAGTATCATTATTATTGTTTATTTATTATTATTATTATTATTATTATTATCATTGTTGTCCTTTTTATTGTTGTTATTATTTATATTATTATTATTATTATTATCATCATCATTATTATTATCATTGTTATTATGATCATTAATATAATTTAAAATATTATCATTATCATTACTATTATAGCCATTATCACTGTTATCATTATTTTCATTATTGATCTGCTGTTCATGTTGTTGTCTTGTTATTGTTATCAATGGATGAGTTCTTATCTGTAGTTCAGTGCATGTTAGCAGTTGTTATTTCTTGTCGGAAAAAATGTTTCTTTGTGTGTCTATTTGCTATCTTCAGCTCTCTCTCTCTCTCTCTAGCTATGTACCTATCTGTCTATCCACCTATGTGTGTATGTATGTATTTATGTATGTATGTATGAATGTATGTATGTATGTATGTGTGTATGTATGTATGTATGTATGTATGTATGTATGTATGTATGTATGTATGTATGTATGTATGTATATACATATATATGTGTGTGTGTATATATATATATATATATATATATATATATATATATACACAAGTGTCTGTGTGTGTGTGTGTGTGTGTGTGTGTGTGTGTGTGTGTGTGTGTGTGTGTGTGTGTGTGTGTGTGTGTATAGTATATACATTATATAGATAGTTAATAAATATAAATAAATAAATACATACACTGTGAAACCGATTTCATGCAAGCGCGGTGTACTGGCCTGATATTCATTAAGTTTAAAACGAAAGGCAATTACTGCGATCGAAGGAGCACGAACACGAAAAGAAGTGG
>NC_061853.1:33371964-33376964 GCF_019202785.1 Penaeus chinensis
CTCCTTCTCCTCCTCCTCCATAAATATTTTTTTTTTATTTCTTCCTTTCCTCACATTCCTATTTCAAGTCAAATAAAAATAATAATATACATGCTGTTATATTTACTCATCACAAACACAAATATAAATTATATTACTGGCTTCGATCTTTTACCTTGCAATTGCAGATATCCATGCAATCAAAGAAACTCCTCCCATACGAACATACAAGAGACAATTGGTTTTTTTTTATATCTATTGTTAGTTATTAACTCACCATGAAGTTTCAAGTTTTTAGTAACCGTGAGAAATAATTCCCACATCAGCACCAACGTCCGATAAGATACGTGAGGAAAATGAGAACAATAAAAATACAAATCTCCAGACACTGCTTACAAAGTTGGCTCCTTATATCATTATGAAAAAACAGGAGGAAGATGCAGATATTTTCCTTGTTGATTATAAAAAGATTTTTTTTTTTTCTATCCTAAATTTGTATTAGGCTTACTTCGTTTTTGTTTTTTGTTTTTTCATTGTAATCAGACTTTTAATTTTTCTTCTAAAATCTCCCTTTAAGCCATATACACTGTTACCAACCATGAATAAAAAGATTCCTCTCCAACAGTGTGTGGGAATCAACGGTTCAAGCTCGGGTATGATCAGCATCACGTGCCCAACCTCCATGGCAACACTGGATCAACTAGAAAGTATTCTAACTACGCCTAATTATATTACCTATGACGTCTTCAGGTAAATGGCTCCGTCGTAGGTTTAAACATCCGTCATTTTCGTGTGATGCAATATCGTCTTTTTTTTTCATCATATCTTTCGATTGTTAACCACGTCATTTTAAAAATCTCAATGTGTAATCTGAATATCACAGTTCTGGCAAATAACAAGAAGGCATCTAAGATAAAAGCAAAGAATATATAAGCTTATCATATTGCATACTGAACAAACCAAATGCGACCAAATAGCAAAGAATATTGATAACTAAAACATGAAAACGAGTCACATATTTTTGCTTAAAAGAATGCGTTGATTACCAAATAGATAATGAAAAAAATAGATGAATAAATAAGTAAGAATATGATAAATAGATCAGATAATAAATTAGTAAAAAGTCATATATAAATTAACTGATTCATAGATGATATGTGATATGATGAATGAATAAGATATAAATGAATTAGATTTTTTAATGTAACTACATAAATATAAAGAAAAACAAAATAAATACAACGGATGATTAATGAGTCACATGGAAAATCCTCATAATAAAACATGATCATAATTACCCAGTAAACAAATACCCGTTAACAGATATATATAAGACACATTGAAGGCCCGCTCACACCTAACACCCTTCCACCTCCCTCAGCTTTACCCTAAAAGGCTCGAACGTGTCCGGCGTGCTAACCCAAGACACGTGGGGCAACCTAACGTTCCATCAGGTGGTCATCGAAGGGAACCAGATCACGCAAGTCGACAATAAGGCTTTTGCTAAATCGGCTGAGACGCTTACTTTCCTCAGTCTTTGTAAGTATTTTTTTTTTCTTTCTTTTTTTGACGGTTTTATTCTGTTTTTCGTGTGTGTGTGTTTGATTGGCGGTATAAGTTCTAATGTTGATTCGTATAATCAACTTTAAGATGTAGACGGATTTCAAACTTGCAGCATTGACAATGGTTAATGTAATCAGTGTTAGCATGACGAGCAACTGTTCGCTGATGATGATAATGATGATGACAGTTGAGTCCTGAGAAACAAATTTCCGTTAGGAAGGATATTCTTTAGAATTCTTCTTCGGCTGGCAAAGTAACAACACATTTCGCTCAGAGTTGCTTTTTGGGCGGCCGATATTTGTACCTGTTGCGTTTAATGCCGTGGTATGTGAATATATATTGGAAATATCATTCTGCCTTCCGTAAGCGGAATACTTAATATGGCGAGATTAATCAGTTCTAGAGATACTATGATCTTGACTGATAAAGTGTCAAAAAATCCGAAGTATGCATCGTGCGTCAGATTCCTCGACATAACGTTTTGCTGACACCGTCATGTTTGAGACTGTTTCGATTGTTCTGATAGCATTAGTGATCGTGAGCTTTGAACCTTTCCATTAGGCAGGCAATTACATTGTCTTTTCCTCTTCTTCTTTTTGCAGGATCGACCTTGTATTAATCGTGTTCCAACAAATTACCGGTAAAAATAACATGACCGTACCCTTTGTTCTTGACCGCGATAGTTTATATTATCGGCCTTGGTGACGGCCTAAGGGTTTCTTGTCGTTCCAGGGCTCTTGGACTTTGTATCGGCTTAGTGTTATCTTCCTTCGTCGGCCCTTGAGTGAGCTGTTACGTCTGAGGCGGACTGGGTCTTCCTGGGCTGACCTGGCAGTTCTTTTAACATGTTGATTATTGTCTGCAGAGTTACGAGATATTCTCCATTATAGTTTACATTCGTTGATGCAGTACAACACACACACACACACACACACACACACACACACACACACACACACACACACACACACACACACACATATATATATATATAATTTTAGATACCCCCACTAATGTTTCGTGGGATAGAGAAGAGATTCTATTAGCATACCAAATGATAATCCCGAGCATACTATAAAAGTTAGTAAAAGCGCTATTCCTGCATTTTTTTTTCAAAACCTCAGTAATAACCCACGCTCTCGCCAAGAGAATAACCAACATGGTTCGAGAAATTTCTTCTTTTCACTTGGACTCGCACCCGCTAGGAAACTACTAACGCCCCCTACTCACTAAGCTAAATGGGCCAGACTAGTGATGTGTGAATATTTATCTAGAACTCGTTGATTTAGTTGGTTTCCGCGGACTAAAACTATATCTGAAAAAACTCGACCTGTATTTTTTTTTTCTTTAATATCGGCGACGTACTCATTCGCTGACGTAATGTTAATCCGAATCGGGCAACTGATGTGAGGATGTGTAGCGGAACAGGTGCAAACAGCGGCATTCATAAATGTTTTACTTAAATAAAAACAAGATTAAATACATTAAAAAAAACAGCAGTGCAACTTCTTCCCATTCCAGTTAACAACAAGATTGACTATTACGTAACGAGCAGCCATAACGACCTGCCCAAGCTGCGGACTTTGGTGCTCAAGCAGAACAAGATCACGGTCATCTTCGCCAGCGCCTTCAGCTACGCCTCTCTCAGGGAAATTGATCTTTCGCACAACGAGATCGCCACCATCGGCAAGGAAGCTTTCGCAGGTACCCCTGACCTCATTTTGGATTTTGAAGTATGTTTATGTGTATATCGTTGGCCATCTCTGGAATGTTCTGATACCATTTATATCTAAATGAATCCTTGTGTGTGTGTGTGTGTGTGTGTGTGTGTGTGTGTGTGTGTGTGTGTGTGTGTGTGTGTGTGTGTGTGTGTGTGTGTGTGTGTGTGTGTGTGTGTGTGTGTGTGTGTGTGTGTGTGTGTGTGTGTGTGTGTGTGTGTGTGTGTTTGTTTCTGTGTTTGCAAGCTTTTTTTGTAATAACTATCATAATCTCCATCACCGTATTGATTACCAATTTATCATCAGTATTGCTAACAATAACCGTTTTGTTACTCTTATCTGCATGTTTATTAACATCACATTAATTACCATCCTTTATCCCTATAGCCATCGCAATTAATCAGTACACCAATTACCAAACGAACAATATTTTAAGATTGGTAAATTTCCCTCTCCTTTCTCGACAGACCTTGATAAACTCGAGATTCTCTCCCTCTCCTACAATAAACTGACGAAGCTGGAAAACGACTGGTTCAAGTTCCACAATCACCATCCAGACTCCAGTTTCCTGCAGATCGATCTCTCGCACAATAATATTGACTTCATAGAGTAAGTATGGAGTGGGCTGTGTGGGGCGTGTGTACGTGTTAACTCTCTAGCATATGCTGTATCTTCTTTGTTCTTTGTGATTATACTTGTTATCGCTTGTATTATCGATATCATTGTCATCATGGTTATTATCATTATTATTATTGTTAATGATATTATCCTTACCAAAATACTTTCATTACCGTTGCTGTCATCGTGATTACTGTTACCGTTATTAGTGTTGCTGTGGATATATCAAGATTTGTTCTGATTGGGCGAAACATCAAACTCGCGATACATATTTTGCAACCTAACCAGACTTCCCTTCTAGAGAGCGTGCATTCCCCGACCTGTGCAACGTTCAGATCGACCTCCGCTACAACCAGCTGACCACCCTCTCCGAAGCAGTGTTCCGTCCCATCATCATCGCCAGTTCCTACTTTGCTCGGTTTTTATTCGAAGGTGAGCCGTTTCGAATCGTTTTTGGTAAATTCTTTGGTGTCACAGTAGGGGGGATTCGATCGCATATATAAGATTATTATTTCTGATTTTTTTTTTTTTTTTTTTTTTTTTTTTTTTTTGTATACGAATTTACATCTTGCGATACGAATGAAGAAGAAAATCCAGGTTTCTCTTAACGTACTGATACACCAAATTCTGTGTAGGCAGTAAGGTGTATTATTCATTAGTATTAGTCTTTCCTTTTAAATAACATGCTTCCTATCTACATGATGTCTTTTCATCTCCCTTTTTCCTTTTCTTCAGGCAACCCTATAGTATGTGACTGCAGCATCCTGTGGGTAGTCGAAGATGACTTCATTCCAACCCGCTTCGATAACTTTATCTGTCCCAATCTCAACTTGCCTCTGTGGATCGTGAAACCGGGGGATTTAGGCAACTGTTCTCTAATCTACTAAAGTCATTTCCTAAAGCACGTTACTGAGCAGTAAAATATTTTGAATTTACTAGGTATGTATATGTCACATACAACGTGAACTTTCGAATGCATCACGATTAGATAATAACTTTCTAATATTAGTATGATCGCTCGCACCGGTCACTACATCCAGATAAATTCAGTGTTTTCAAGGAATCTGATGCAGTGGGATTTATCTTATTTGAAAATTATGCTGATTTTCGACAGCTAGTATG
>NC_061853.1:33379464-33391964 GCF_019202785.1 Penaeus chinensis
AATAATAATAATAATAATAATAATAGTAATAATGATGATAATGATGATGATGATGATGATGATGATGATGATGATGATGATGATGATGATGATAATAATAATAACAATAACAATATGTATGACAATAACTGTAAAGATAATGTTAATACCAATAAAAGAAAGGTAATGAGGCTGATAATATAGTTATTACTCTTTTATCATCCACAGTCTACCTTTTTGTCGTTGTCTTTGTCATAATATCATTAGAAATCCATATTTCAAAGAAATAATGGATGATGTAAGTAAAAACATTTATAACAATTGTAATACAAGTCAAGACACTAATATTGATATAAACATATGAGTTATTATTAGACAATGAATCAAATTAGTTGAAGCATCTTAGAAGATAATCTAGTCAAGTTGATACATTTTATGCTAACTATGTTCTCATGTGATAAAGTATTAAATGTGTTTGTTATCCATACGAACATGACAGTTGCAGCACAGTTGATAAGACATACGTTCCATATCTATAAGGACTCATCTTTCAGTGTCATACGTACTATTAATTATTTTATCTAGGATTCATTTTTCGTAGAGAAACTTAAGTATTACTCATATGTACTTAAACAGTAGATACAAGAAAAAATATATATTTACAAGGATTGCGGATTACAGCGGCAATGTATCCTAAATGTGACTTTCTCATCCAGTTGTAAATGTAAACAAACATGGTCTCGCGTCTCCAGTATTTCAGATTTTCAGGTGTTTGTTCTCTACCTCTCTCATCGTCTGATAGACTTGCACGACCATGCAGCCAAAATCAGGTTGGATATTTAGAGTTAATGTACGGGTTTGAATGATATAAATTCAAATTCGAACTGAAATAATGCTCTGTGATGTGAACCATTTGAATAACGCGAGATTTAGAACTTGGGCTCAGACACGGCACTAAAATTAAATCATAAGAGACGTTCAGGACTCTTTTAAGGTCATTTAGGTGTTTTAGTCTTTTTAAGATAAGGTCATAGTAAATATCCCAGATTCGGCTGCTCATGTTGTCTTCATTAACACAGGGACTGTTTTTATCTTTTATCTAAATGGCTAAAGTTTTTGATATTCAATGCTTCAGACTTAATGCAAATACATACCAGTGTTTTTATCTGAAGTTATTATTGCATGCATTGTAAATATTTATTTATTAGCAAAATTGACTCCCTCATTATTAATGCAATATTTGAATATCTTGTATCAGATCAGATTAGTGCGTAATAATATATGTAATATTGATTTTTATGGCTGCTTTCATACCAAGGTGGCACATCTCATATGGCGTGTCAGTTGGCATGCCACATAAAAAGAAACATCTAGAAATATATGGAACCTTTCTCACACAAGTGGTGTGGTACTTTGTATTTACCACATGCAACCTGGGTGCAACACATCTGACTTGTCCAATATTTTTCAGCATGCAGTCTGCCATTTCGGACGGTGGTGTCAGATTCTAATGTAGCTTTTACATCCAAAGTCATTATAAGCCAAGTTAATATATAAATGTTAAAATGAAATAACATAAGATAACAGGAAACTTTTGTCTGTATGGCATATATAAAGTAGTTTTTATGTGTCTAGACAGATTTCCTTCAAACAAAATTGACAACTGAATCCTTCACCCAGTGAGTGAGGCTTTGGATGAGAGAAGAATCACGTGCAGTCTTGTAGGAGTAAACAGTGTGATGTGTGCATGCTCTTATGCACACTTATGAGTCTTCCAGACAATGAACCAATCAATATAACATTTGCATAAACTGTGGAGAAATACAAATGTTTGTATGATACAACATCACCTCAGTACAGTAACAGTACTCTCCATGGTAGAATTATTAAGATATTTTGTGAGAAAAACATTTCCATACAAGTATATTCAGGGTATTAGCTCAATTCTTTGATTCAAATTTAGAGTGATCTCATGCTCCAATCTATTCAATTTGTTTGTAGTACAAGAATGTAAAGAAACAACGAGTGTACCAGATATGAGTGCAGGCAATTGTGCACTGATGTGCAGTAGTTTTAGCTCTGGGGTCATCCCAAACTTATCCTCATGCACCTTGGACTGAGAGAGCAGGGGGTATTGAAACAAGTTTGTCCCATGTTACTCCTCCAAGTGACAGGTAGATAATTGTCACTAGATTACTTAGGATATAGGAAAAAAATAACATCATCATCCTCTAATGAGGCTATCTTGAACAAAGTGAAAGTGGCTTGACATGAGCCACAAGCAACCTTGGTCTGAAATCACAGTGCCACATGTCACATGCCGCTGGCCAATGGCCCCTTGCCACATGTGAAGTGCCACCTTGGTATGAAAACACCCTTTGATTACTTTTTTATCTTATGTCATGTCAAAATGATAGGGTAAGCTAGATTGATGGCTTTCATATTTAGGGACAGCTCAAGTCAAAGGTGATAAACACTTGCCACATATGCCCAGGACAACAGGTTAAGAAGTTTTTAGTAGGCTTCTTATGTTTTGTTTTGGAAGCATAGGCATAGTAAGACTTACTTAATTTCCCTATTTCCAAGTAAGACAGAAAATTCAGTATTGTTAACACCTTATTGTGTTGCCAATATAAAACTCTATTCATAGTTTTTTTCATAGATATTTTTTTACGTCCATAATTTCCATGGAATTACATACTAAAATGACTCATCTGAATTTAGGATCCCTATATTTGCATTAGCAGTGAATGCAGCTAAATTAATAAGAATAATCTGATTTGACTTTATTTTCAGTTGTTTATATACTTATACTTCCTAAAGTTACCTAATGTAAAACCTAATGTAAAGTTACCTAATGAATTGTCTATTGAACAAAGCAAAGTGTAAGTACAATTTTGTAAAATGCAAGTATAAAAGTAAGGTTGATAATAATTTTGAAAAATGATCATGACAATATCAGTAAAGGAAAATGAGTAACATCATTGTTGTACTGTATGTTGTCACTGTATTATATCTTGTAATGTAATGCCATCTGTTATATCATCCTAATCATTTTTTTTGTATATTTTAGTAGTTAGGGCAGTAACAATGGATCTGTAGGAAAAGTGAATGCACAAGTGATAAATTTATCTTTTTATCTCAAGTGAAATGTATTTTGTCTTTTTTCCTATGTTATTCTCCAAGCTTTCCATAACTATTAGGTCAAAGATTGCTGCTAATGGAACGTAGTAGATGAAAATATCTCGAATCTCTAGCTGGTTGCATGTGATCTAAGCTGTTCATAGCTATCCATCCATTAGCATAAAACATTCAGTAACTTAGGTGAGATTTATTCAAAGAACCACAATGGAGAGACTGATATTAGATTCCTCATACTTTAGCAGATCAAGGTAATGGAGACTAAGCACAAACTTCAGAAGCAGAAATATTTAAAATATGTAATCAGAATACTTTCAGTAGCTGCATCATTTCAGACTCTATAGTAACATAACGATTTTCATCTTATATACAGTGCATTGAATGATATCTATATACTTTCTTTCAGTTAAGATGTGCTGCAACCCTGAGTCAACAGTCTGTTATCCAGATACCTCAACACATGGTAGAAAAAATGAGTCAAGCAAAACTAAAACAGAAAAAGATTGACCGACAGCAATTCTTGCAAAAGTCACGGGAAGGCAACAGATCTGTAAGTGCTGATTTAAGTTGCAATTGCAGAGCATTGCTACATAATCAGATAGACATCCTGAAGCAGATTATTGGGAATAAAAAAAAATAATAATATTAATAAAAAAAATAAAAAAATTATTGTTCAGTGATGGTTATAAATCATTCTGTGCTTATTAAAATTGAAGCTTCCATAGTTTAGATCATTTTGCAGTGTGCGTGTGCGTGTGCGTGTGCGTGTGCGTGTGCGAGTGCTTGTGCGTGTGCTTGTGTGTGTTTGTGTGTGTTTGTGTGTGTTTGTGTGTCTGTGTGTGTCTGTGTGTGTCTGTGAGTGTGTGTGTGTGTGTGTGTGTGTGTGTGTGTGTGTGTGTGTGTGTGTGTGTGTGTGTGTGTGTGTGTGTACATGTGCATGTGTGCATGTGTGTGTGTGTGTGTGTTTTTTGGAGAGCTTTAAATTAGGAATAACCACTAATATAGAGAAAAAAATTAATGATTGCAGATTCCAATCATCAACTGTAAAAGAAAGCAGTTTAACCACTACCTTGGTCAGTCATACAACAAGTTTGAGGAGGTCCCACTTGCTTCAAAGGGATGGCTGCATCGCAAGTCTGCTGGTGATTATTTCATTATACATGGGTATGGTAAGGTAAGTTGATACATGTGGAATAAATTGTTTTGTTAGTGATTTTTTAAGTTTCCATCTTCTTCTTTTTCTTCTTCTTCTTCTTCTTCTTCTTCTCCTTCTCCTTCTTTTCCTTCTTCATATATAAGATTATAAAATAGGATATGGAAATGTGTTGTTGACAAATATAGCTTTGTAAATATCTTAGTCTTCTTAATACAATTATTGGTGAATCTTCATGTAAAAGAATTATGAGTGGTTGATATATATATATATATATCAATTAATAAGTCCAAAATTTGGATTTTTTTCTTTTCTTTTCTTTTCTTTTGCAGTAGAAAAGAAATCTGATAGATACAGTAATGTCTAATAGATCTTGCAGAGTCCTAAATTTGATTAGATTGTTTTGTCTCTTTCTGTGTCTCCGGATTAAAAGAATGAATATAGAAAATGCAGTGTCTAATAAGAGATCCATTTCAGAATCCAGCCTTCACCCCTCTTCAAGAAGGTCTTCAAGAGGACTTTGACTCCCTAGGCCTCAGCCAGGAACTCTTGACCAGAATATGGAACTTAGGATATAAGGCACCAACAAATATTCAGGTACTTGCTGTTTCTTTCATTGTCTCTAAGAGTTTATATTTAGGCAGGAATGTAATGGAAGATAATCAGTTATAATATGACTGTTTTATATGAAAATAGTAGTGATAGTGTTAACCTAATGCCGCCAGGGAAAATTAACAAAAAATGGGGAAAATGCTGTGCCTATTTTCTATATTTTTTTGTGAAATGTCTGCCCATAGATGGCTCTGCTAGTGCTTAGCCATAAAGGAGTCAATTAGGAGACCTTGTGACCTTACCTGATTTGAAATGGCAGGAAAGATGTATTTTTTACTAGTGCTATGAATATCGATGGTGTTATTCTTATTATAAACATTATAATTATTATAATGTTTTTTAACATTAGTAACAGCAAAATAAGATAACGTAAAATATTTTGTGAATCAAAGAAAAGGGTGAACTGGCGAGACAGGCAGTACTTGTAACTGGCTTATTGGTGACTTAGTACAAGTGTAGCTATCTATGTGTAAAAACAATTAAACAAGTACTCACAGTGGGCATAGCACGTCCATACACGTCATACCCGTCGGCATTTGGTTAAGGGAGAGCATTATAATTCTGATGAAAGGAATTCAACTCATTGCTGCCAAACACATCTACTGCCCACAGTTGTTTAGTTTTGTGAAATTTGTTTTCACAAAAATGGCTCCACAACTTATATTCCCTTCCCTTGAGCTTATAGGATTTTTTTTTTCTGGTGTAGTCATTATCAATACTGCTCTCATTATTATTGATATAATAAATACTATAATATCATTTAAAGTACTGATATCATTAAAAAATCAAGGAAAAGGGTAAACAAGTGAGATAAGGACTAGTAACTGACTCCTTGATAACAAAAGGTTTGTGGAGCCATCTAGTTGTAAACATGATTAATAAACTAAAATCACATGGCACCCCACCATCAGTTGGTTAGTGAAAATCTTTCATACATAAATTATTTGAAATTTTAATAAAAGTGAGTATACCCCAAGACGGTTACAGACACATGCTATTATATAAGCATTCCAGTTTATCCTGTTAAGCAGATGCTTGATTTACTATGTCTCTTTTTCTTTACTGATTGATTTGTCATAAATTCCTCCCTTTCCAGACACTGGCAATTCCACAAGTGCTGGAGGGAAAAAACACTTTGATTGCAGCAGAAACAGGAAATGGAAAGACACTGGCCTTTGTTGCTCCGATGTTAGAGCAGATTGCTCAGCGCAAGAAGGCATTCAGAAACAACTATCCAGCGAATTCTCCTTTGGGGCTTATAGTGGCACCAGGTCGTGAGCTTGCCGAGCAGATTCAGGTAAGCATTAGCTAGCTATATTCCACTGATGAATGTTTATGATAAAGATGGATATTTGAATCTTATTCTTTATCAGATAAGTTTGAAAGGAGGAAACACTCTACCGTGTTGATACTATGGTAGAAAAAAAACACATTTTTAATAAATCTAGATTTACATTGTGGGTTTTTCTACCATCAGATAAGTTTGTTTAAATTTGGGTGATTTTGAAATTGATTGTAAGAACCTATTCCCTTCGGTAGACTTTACAGAAAAATCAGAATGGAAAAGTATTTTTAAAAATTTAAAGTTTCCGTCAATAGATAGAAGGAATCTTGAAATTCAATGTGACATTAACCTTTTGAATTACATATTTTATAGAATAATTTTGATAACTAAGACTTGGAATACATCAGTGAAATTATAGGTCCCCTTGGTTAAATGAAAGAGGTATCAGAAATGAGAAATTAAGCTTTAAAAATAGAGATTTTTGTCATTTGTCAGAAGGAATGATTTCAAATCAAATTCTTAGTACCAAATTTCTTAATAGATCATCATCTTTTTAAGACAGCATCTGTAAGTTTAATGTGAGTTTTGGTTTTGTCTTTGAATTTCATCCATGCCATTCTCACTAAATGCTATGAAATTATTCATTTCCATACATACTGTGTCATAGATGTTGGAGGTTCAGATGGTTGAAAATAAAAATTAAGAAATGACAGCGCTGACAAACATTTAGTGTCTTCATGTCATACAGAAGTGTTGTAATACCATTTTTATTTTTATTTAAAAAATTCCCCTAGATTTGTTACTGAAAAAGTAGTTTAGTAATTGGGAAATTGTGGTATTTTCAAATGTATTTATGTATATAGTAATACAAATATGAGATGAAATGCAGTTACCATATTTACAGAGAGAGTAGGCCACATTTATAACATTTAGATTCAACATTTTATATATAAAGTTTTCCTCTTCCTCTTCTGTTTTCTTTCATTTATTGCAATATTCTATGTAATATTCTCAAACAGCACAATTTTCTTTCAGATGATTGCTTCATCCCTTGCAGAAGGTCTCGGGGTTAATGTGGAGTTAGTAAAAGGTGGGAGGACGAAGAAAATGATGCTCAATCCTACGCTGACAGAACCTCATCTGCTTGTGGCAACCATAGGAGCTCTGTCGAAATTGACCACAACCGGTAAGAGTGAATGATATGAGCTGTGCAAAATATTTACCCCACAGGAAGGGTAGATATGTAAGAGGTGGTGGAATGTAATTATGTTCTCATTTATCTATTTTGAATGAATTTTGTCCTTTTTGCAGTTTGCTTGCCTTGGAAAATGTATATTGAGTTAATAAATATGTATTAGATAACAGTTCTGAATGAGGATGCTCAAGTAAATGTGTTACTTTCAGGGTTATATGATATGAGTCTTGTGAGACACATAACTCTTGATGAAGCAGACTCCCTCTTAGATGACTCCTTTAATGACAATGTCATTCGATATCTCTCCAAGTTTCCAGTGAGTAACGAGTGATATTGCAGACCATAGAGGACAAGTTTATAAATTACATAGAAGTCTTGTTATTTATAAAGAGATTACAATTTCTTTTTATATATTAAAATTGCCATGGCATGTTAACTATGGTTTCCTTTTTTATATATTAAAATGCTATGGCATGTTTACTATGGTTTCTTATCTTTAGTGACGAGAAGTTTCTGAATTGTGTAAAACTGCCAAATATGTATTGAAAATGAAATGAGAATAGACCAAAAAACATTTTGTCGTGCTCAGAACCAAAAAGCAGTTATTGTGTTCTCTGAATACTTTCCAAGTGAATGTAAAACAAAAACTTTTACAAAGCCTTTATTTTCCTATAGATTCAAGGGTGTAGTAATACTGAAGAGCCTGAGCCACTAGTAATGTCAGGCGTGCAGCTCACTCTAGTCTCAGCTACAACACCCCGTAGTTTACATACTATTCTTAATCCCATAGTTGATGTAAGTATTTGTTTAACTTTTTTGTTTTTGCAGTCTAAAATAATAAAGGTTAAAATGCTGTTATTTCACAGACATGCACATAGGACAATGTACATTCTTAAAGAAGATATATATTGTACACTGTAATATTTTGCATTTATAATATGCTAAAAAAAATTTCTCTGCAACTTACAGATTGATTCTGTGGTACGAATCTCAACCCCATACCTCCATCACATCATGCCCCACATTCCCCAAAAGTTTATAAGAGTCAGCCATCAGAAAAAAGCAGAGAAACTCCTGGAACTAGCAAAGAATGATGCAAAAAAGGGAATTCCATTTATAGTCTTCAGGTGAGTTCTTATTTTTTTTGTTACTTGTATAGCTCGGTGGGTTAATGGGTTATGAGATGGAGACCCTATAGGAGCAGTAGGATAAGGCTGTGAGTGTGCATTTATTAATCTCGCAGTATGATTTTCTTGGAGTATAATGTTTGAATAATTTGAGGTTATTCTTATGTTTTAGTCCATTGTGTTTATATATTTATATCTTTCTCCTTCCTTTCTTTTTCGACTTGCCACACTATAGGACTTCTTTGCCTACTCAACTAAATATCAATAATTTTCTTCCTGTTCCTCTGCTTCTTACTAGCTCCCCTTTTCAACTTACACATTCTTCTTCTTTTTCTTTTTATCTTTATCAGAGTCCTTTAATTACATTCTCCTCCTTACAGTAATTCCGCAAAAGCCTCAGATTGGGCCTCCCTCTATCTGAATGAGAACAATATCCCGTGTGTCAACCTGAATGGCAACATGGCCGCTGCGGTTCGCGATGGCCGTTTCGAAGCTTTCCAGTCTGGTCAAGCGCTGGGCCTCTCATGCACCGATCTCACATCCCGTGGCTTAGATACCGTGAGGGTCGGTATCGTGTTCATGTTTTGAATGTGTTTTGTGTCTCTTGTGTAATTATTATTATTATTTTTTTTTTTTTTTTTTTTTTTTTGGGGGGGGGAGTCTTAAGATGAGTATCACTTTTATTAGGCTAGAGAGGTTTTGTCATTTTATAGTTTTCTTGGGGTTTGATTATCATTAATATTGTTCCTGTTGGGATTTGATTTTACATGGTTGAGCAAAGTTTTTGTAAATTCTACGTGTATAGATTCTGTTCTTCAGTGTTTATTATTGACCTAAACAAGATTTTTTTTTTTTTTTTTCTCAACAGGCTGGCCACATCATCAATTTTGAGTTCCCAAAATTTATGTCAGACTACATTCATCGATGCGGTCGAACAGGCAGGGTTGGGAGTCATCTGACTGGGCAGGTTACTAGCTTTGTCCACCGTCCTCAAGAAGTCGAACTGCTTCAAAAAATTGAGGTAAAAGACAGAGACTAGATATCTGTGTGCGTGTGTGTGTGTGCGTGTGCGTGTGTTTGTGCGTGTGCGTGTGTGTGTGCGTGTGTGTGTGTGTGCGTGTGTGTGTGCGTGTGCGTGTGCGTGCGCGTGCGCGTGCGCGTGTGTGTGCGTGTGCGTGTGCATGTGCATGTGCATGTGCGTGTGCGTGTGCGTGTGCGTGTGCGTGTGCGTGTGTGTGTGTGTGTGTGTGTGTGTGTGTGTGTGTGTGTGTGTGTGTGTGTGTGTGTGTGTGTGTGTGTGTATGTGTCTACAGATGTAAAAAAATAATAATAATAATAATAATGATAATAATAATAATGATGATTTTAAACTAAATAATTTTGATTTTTTTTCCAGTACGCTGCAAGAAAACGAGAAGATCTGCCCAATGTCAATGCTAATATCAAAAGAATCATTCTCAGCAAGGTTGTAAAAGACAATCAAATTGTATGAAAATTATCAAAGGGAAGTCTTAGATTGATATTTAAGTAGACTTTTGAGGACATGGAGAGGAAAAGTGTTATATATTCATTCAGAATATAGAAGTCATACCTGATTAAACTCAGAACATAATATTTTTTGTGCGAGTAAGCATTTGTAAATAGTTTGTTCATACTTGTATATGATTATTAAAATTTTCTCTATTCATGTGATTATGTTTTAATGAATGAAAAAAATCCTGTTCCTTTGCTTTTTCACTGCTATTACTCAAGTATGTATATGTGTGTGTGTGTGTGTGTGTGTGTGTGTGTGTGTGTGTGTGTGTGTGTGTGTGTGTGTGTGTGTGTGTGTGTGTGTGTGTTGTGTGTGTGTGTGTGTGTGTGTGTGTGTGTGTGTGTGTGTGTGTGTGTGTGTGTGTGTGTGTGTGTGTGTGTAAATGCGTGTTTGTGTGTGTGTATAAATAAACATGTAAGTGTGGATGTTTACATCGGTGAGCTTTTGTATTATGGATACATCAACAATAGAAGATATATGTATATATATATATATATATATATATATATATATATATATGAATCAATAAATATAAAATTACACAGCAAATAAATAAATGATTATACATTAAATAAATATATAACTATACAATAAATACCCTACAGCTACATCACATAAAATGCATGTTGTCCTTCAGTTTCACTAATACTTCCCAGTCCATCATCCACATCAATCTCTCTACTGGAGTTGACAAATAAACCTTTGGGGAATGGTGCAGGTCTTGAACTCAAGAGCTGGGTGTCGGTCCTTCCTGAGTTCAATGCATACTTTTTGGTTTGGTCTCCTGCTGGGAGGTTTGGAGTAGAAAGTCTCGGGGTCAACCACGCTGCCATCCACCCACTGCCAGCGGGGGTCTTCGCTTTTGGCCTCGATGTCTGTGGCCTTAGGCTCTTCCTTTTCACTTTCTTGTGCACCAACCCAGGATGCAGTGGGACCTGAGTGGTTAAAGTACTTTAATAATGCAGGTCCTTCATTGTGGAAGTACTGTAAATGCTCTATAAATAAACACTAGACATATACACTTAAAAGAAATAAATAGATGGATGTATAGGAAGAGATCTGAATACAGAAAAGTATACAAAGAGTCTAGAAAAGAGGCCAAAGCATCCATCCAAACATCTGGGCATGTGTCCTCCCAAATAATTGGAATAACAATAAGGATGATTATAATGATGATGTTAACAATAGTAATAATAATGATGATAAAATCACTATCATCATTGTTATAACCATCATCATTATTATTATTACCATCATTGTTATTATTATCATTATTGGTATTGTTATTATCATTACTGTTATTACTAATTACTATTATCAATTTATTAGTATCATTAGCATGCCTCCGAGTCGACCACCATTTCTATCATTTCTCAGCCCTGTCTTATGGCTTTACAACAGGCATCTTTGCTATTCTTATTGGCTCTGATGTGTCATAATCAACTTGAACCCAACCCTTCCCTCTAATAATCACACTATTGTTGTTGGATATACTGTAATTTCAGCCTTAGCATTTGTCTTAAGATGCAGGATATATGGGGGAAATAAGCCTGATCTTGGTCACATTTCAAGCATTGCTCCACAGGGGTTCTGCTGCATGGCCTCGGTCTGCTTGCCACTGGCCCCTGTTGCACCAATGCATGACATCGCCCCTGCTAAAATATTTTACCAAGATCCTCCCACACTAATCCGGGACCATAGTGTATCCTTGACTTTCATGTACTCGCATAATTTCAGTCAGTGTTGCTCTGATGAACCAAAATAACAGTTACATCATCTGTAAATATACATTGTGTATAAGTATCCATAAAAATATGCAACACACACATACACACATATATATATATATATATATATATATATATATATATATATATATATATATATATATATATATATGTATATATATATAATATATATAATATATATATTATATATATTATATATATATCATATATATATATATATAGATATATATATATATTTTATATATGTATATGGATATATGTATACATATATATACATATATATAAATATATATATATATATATATATATGTATATATAAACATATATATATATATATATATATATATATATATATATATATATATATATGCATGTATGTGTGTGCATAATGATTTGTCAATTACCACCAAGACATGTAAAAAAAATGCATCTTTAATCCAGTCCATTTACTATACCTTCTACTCCATGTCTCCAAGCGACTTCCCTGAATCTCCCAAGAGAGAGAGACCCACTCACCGTTTTCGCCAACAACAAAGGACTTGAGGCCGTACAGGTGTCTTGGCACGGCTAATTCGGCCCCCATACCCAGACAGTGCGTGCGGGCCTGGTCCCACGTGAGTAATATCTTGCTGAGGTAGAAGCACTCCCCCATGACGTTAGCGAATGGCGACGGACAGCCAACACTCATTTCCGACCGAACTGTTCGAGAGGAAAATTATCGTGAAA
>NC_061853.1:33396964-33399464 GCF_019202785.1 Penaeus chinensis
ACACATGGTTGGAAATAGCAAACTCTTGAAAACCATGTTCTACTTTTCTGTATTTACCTTTGCAGATAAAATCCTCGATAAGCGAACACAGAGTTGTCATGAACTAATAAACGTTAGATTGTCTTTATGTTGCAATGAATGGCAAAACAGTTTTTTTTTTTTTTTTTGTTTTTTTGTAAAATGTATTCATATTGCTGCATGCTCGGTTGTTAATCCATAGTCAACAGTAACTAAAACTTTGAAAACTGAATCTGAATTTCATGTTTCTTTTCTGGAATGGTTGGTAACACGGAAATGGTGTAAAAAGTCGGGAAACTGCTGTGAAAAAAAAACATTTAAACATCACACCTTGCCCGAACTGGAAAAATAGAAAAGTCATTCCCAGCAATCATTACAGGAGCAGCGTCTGTAGTTCCCGCCAACGTGACCTTGTGCTTACTGTTTCACCATCAGACGAGCGGATTTGTTATCTGCTTTTGCTATATTTATTTCTATCAACCAGAGTATAGTTGGATATCTTAAAATGATGACAAATTCTTGCATTGTAAATAGAGCAGCAGCAATCTTGTCGCAACGATAAACATAACCATATTATTGAATATGGAAAATACAAAACAGGAATAATATTTCAGAAAAAAAAAAGTAAACACGATACAGTATATTTGTACTCAAATTCACCAACAGGATCAGCATATACATTTCAAAATGTAATGACTTTTATAAAGATAAATGATAACTACCTTTTATATCTAGAACAATCCAAATAATATACCTTGCTCCAGTCACCTGATAGCCAAATGTCATTACTGTTTTTACGAAAATAAGTACTCCACGGGAGCGACAAATATCTAGCTAACGTAGACACATAAAATCTCTGATTTAGTATAACATGTTCTAGTTGTATTGGCAGATGAACTTGAGCGCTGAGGAACACGGCTTGTTCTTCAGAGGGGGGTGGCGGTTGCGTGTTAGCTCCAGACACTGTCGAGTCTTGGGGTCCGTGCCAGGGTTTCCCAGTGCCCAGTACTTGTCGTCGATGGGCTGCCCGTTCACCCAGTGCCAGCCGCTGCCCGTCCTCCTCGTCCAGACCTCCAATCCACGTTGATCTTGACACTGCAAAGAAACGCCGTTAGTTTATATATGACAGCTGAGAGTTCAAGGTCAAGTTAAGGCTGATATCTTAGATTTTCCTCTCTCTCTCTCTCTCTCTCTCTCTCTCTCTCTCTCTCTCTCTCTCTCTCTCTCTCTCTCTCTCTCTCTCTCTCTCTCTCTCTATCTATCTATCTATCTCTATCTATCTACCTATCTCTGTCAGTCTATTGTATCGGCTCATGTATGTCTATCTTTATTTATCTATCCATCTACTCGTATCTATTTGTCCATTTATCAGCATTTATGTTTACATATGACACATGAACCTATCCACTCTCTCCACCCATCGACACGAACCTCTTTCCTCAATCACATACGTCTTGAGAGCATAGAGCATGGTGGGCACTGCCAGGTCGCCATTCATATCAAGGCAGTACTGACGGGCATCGTGCCATTTTAGCTTGTACTTGCTCGCGTAGAAACATTCGCCCATAAAGTTGGCGTATGGAAAGGGGCAATCTTTCTCCATGGCCGTTCGGTGGACAGCTACTGAAAAAAGAGATGGATGTTATTTATTTGTTTCCGGTTATGTGAAACTGATGGTTATTTATGCTTGTATGGTAATAAAGGTTTTATTTTTGCATATGTGTGTGTGTTTTGGGAGGGGGGGGGGAATATACAGTCTATATCCACAGGATATTACCGTCTTGATGATAGCAGCCATAGTCTGTAGCGTTCAAAATTCCCTTGAATAATTGCGCCTGTTGAGCCAGTATGAGCTGGGTCGCGGCCACAGCTGACCGCGCGTCGTTCACAGTGGTCCCTGAGACACGAGCCACCCACAGCAAAACCAAGAAAACGAACATGTTGGAAGGTACTTCCCGTAGAAGTGGGCGATGTCTTGACGCCATGGCGGCAGAGCGAGGTGTGCTTCTTACACCTCTGCTCACGTGTCCGACTCTTGTGCTTCCCATCGCTCCTCCCTCTTCCCTCTCATACACACACATACATACTCGCACGCACGCGCGTGCGCGCACACACACGCACACACACTCATACATACATACGCACACGCGCGCGCACACACATATACGTCCCGAAATTTATTTTGAAAGACCAATGTAACTAAGAAAAGTAGACCTCAGTGAACGGAGGATTAGGGTATCACGTAAATACACGATTTAACTGCATTACGAGGAATTGAAATATGTTTTTTTTTTTTTTAATGAGTAAATAATCATATAAGAATTGTGTTTCTGATGTTCAGTCTCCAAGCGGATTAGATTCAGTGGGAAAAAAGTTGAATAATTGGGTCTGTTTTACACAGCAAGATCTGTCATCCGAATTTTAATTCATTTGGAATATTCCGATGAATGATTCCCAGAAATTTAATACGCACATTAGCGGG
>NC_061853.1:33406964-33409464 GCF_019202785.1 Penaeus chinensis
ACAGCAGTTCAGTTTCGTTGGAAGGCAGTCTACGCCCTCGACACGAAGATTCGAGATGTTCGTAGCGAAAGAAACGAATTGTGTTAATATACCGAGAGAGGGAGAAAGAAAGAGATGTAGATACGTAAATAGATAGATAGATATATAGATAGATACATTGATAAATGGACTGATAGATAAATGAATAGATAGATAGATGGATAGAAAGAGAGAATGAGAGAGGGACAGATAGAGATAGATATAGACAGATAAAGAGAGAGAGAGAGAGGGGGGGGAGGACAGAAGGACAAGAAAAGGAAGAAAACAGTCCAGGCGAAAGAAGGCAAGCGAGCAGGAAGTACGACACATGCGCGAACCAGTGGGGCAAGGTCTCCGTGACCTGATGGTCAGTCACCCTTCCTTGGAAAAGCAACGAAGGTCACCTTTCTCCTGGCGAATAATAAAAATAGCATTTTTTTTTATAGGAAAATATGAATATGAAAAAAGCGCTAGGTAGATCCTGAAAGGGAAAACCATGTAGCTATCACTGATAACAAAGTACAGTTCCTAGCAAGAGGCCATTTGCATGACCCTCTGACCGAAAATACATTGACAGTCAACTACCAACATGTGTTTTCTTCTCGATTTAGTTCTTTGCTCACTGTCAACGTATTTACCAGAGATCGTTATCTTGGGAGTCTCATTTCACAACAAGGGAAAGGACGTACGTGTATGTTGATATAAACTCGATAATAGGTGGCAAGACGCGGAGGGCCGGCAATGCATATATCATATTTGTGAGAAGTAAAAGAACGTTGTCGAGGGTCAAATTATGTATAGATAAAGCAGAAGATTTGGTTATATATCGTATTATTGTAGCTATGAGTGTGAGGTAACTACGCTTCATGCCCTTAGCTTCTGTTAAACCTAGAGGGCCTCTTCACATGGCTGCAACGTTTGTGATTCTGAAGCAAATGAAAAGTTGATTCCCTTGTGATGGTACTTCAACTATGGGGAACCTCCAAACTTTCAAAGCAGTGGAACGAGTATAGTGTTCAGATTTATTGCAAAGAATCCCTATTACGGAAGAGGGAATGAATGTCTCTTTGGTTGCTGTCTTTACTGACGTGAAACATTTGTATAATAATTTCATCAGTGCTTTGTTCAGATATGCGTGGATGTACGTGGAATTCCACTGCCATTATCATTGGTCGCCTGGACAACAAACATCCATTGAATACGACAGAAGACGAGTTCTCCGGTGGAAGTGCACTTTTATCCAAATAAAAGAATTGCTGTTGGCATGATAGTTATAACTGTTTTTTTAATACACCGAGAAATATGTTGCCAAAGTTACACTCATATGAGGTTGTTAACGTAATATAAAGATGAATTCATATGGACGGTCAGTTTCTGTGAATAACATTTTTCAAATCTCGATTTCAATGTCTTGCCTAGTCTGCAAGATTACATGAAGATAATTAATGCATACACAACGCATCATTCAAAAGTTGATACACATGTTTATAATGTAGTTATTTAACATGTTCCGCTACAGAACAGGTAAAAAGTAAATAGCGGCTAGAGAAAAAAAATACACAGCATTTCGCTACCTAACATATATCAAACGTCTCCCCTAATCACCCTCCTGACATTGCCACGATGAATGCGCCATTAGACTGGTGCTCCTCGAACTCACCTTCTTACTGTATCCAACGGCTTTTTGTGAAGAGAAAAGGAGCCACACGCCTGACGTTATGAGTTCATGTGCTGCATCGCTTAACCAACAGTACGTGACTGTCATGAAAACACAACGCCGTGTATATACATTCACTGACTCAAAAGAGAAAATTATTGTTAAATAAACAAATATTTATCAGCTTTGGAGGCGGTCGATTCCATAAAACTGCCAAATGATTATGTGTAGTGATTTAATGTATGGTGCATGTAAAAAGTGTTTTAAGGACTTCTTCACTGTATTTAAACACATTTCTGTCTATGATTATAACATTAGAAAATATGTAATATGTACTGTATGTGCATTTATGCAGTATATACATCGCTCTCAATTTTCAGTTGATACGAAAACAAATACATTTTTTACATTTATGGTTTACTATGAAACGCCACCTTCGTGAATAAATTATCATTTTTATTCTTTTTGTTCCTCAGATATTTTGCATTCTGGTGTCAGCGACGGCGGCCATAGCAGCTAAAGTGCCGAACACGGTCTTTTGGGTGAGGCACTGTGATACAGATCAGTTTTCATGTCTTGTTGTATGATCAGTAACCACATCAAACTTTCCAGTTTTTATATTTAAGTACTTGTACCATTAAATATTCATATGTTAAAAGGTTCGTAAATTTTACCATTTACCTATACTGAATATGAGTTATTACCGAAAGTATGAATTTAGTCTTCAAAAAATAAAGAATAAAGACATACAGTCACAGTTTCAATAGTTTAAACGCATTATCAAGCATTGTCAGCCGTGCAATAATGCCGTTTACGTACCAGCTA